>NW_028282072.1:0-54891 GCF_059751285.1 Brachycentrus maculatus
TGGTGGGATTTTGATTCTTGTTAGAAGGATACGTTTTTGCCTCTGGAAAGCAATATACTTAGGCCATCTGACAAATCTGGTGAGATTCCTCTTTGGCTGAATGCTATTACCAGTTCTGAAGTTCCTTGGTTTGCTTTCAAAGAGAGGGTTTGGTTTTGCGTCAGATTTCTTCGCTGTTCTTTTGCTCTTGCCTTTGCCCATAATGATTTGTGGTCGATAAAAAATATAATATTTAATTAATCAATTTAATTTCTATCCAGCCCATTTGATGCAGTATTCTTATTGATTTTGTGGATGCTGCATTCTGTTTATTGCCCTTCATGGGTTGCTCAATATACTTACTCTGAATCCAAATCAAAATATCGAAGGGTTAGGCGTAAAAAGTATTCATTGCTGTATAATTATAAGATTCTGCAGTTTATATTTATGAATGCCTCGTGGTATATCTATGAATGCCTCGTGGTATATCTATGAATGCATCGGAGTCTATTTTATGAATGAATGGATCAATTGTACTGCCCGATTTTTTTGTCTAAGAATTTTAACTAGCAAATAATGAATGCAAGTACCTTTTCGAAAGTCTTAACAATTACTTCGCAAGTTTCCCTATTTTCTCTTTTTATTTCCGTCATTAACTCTTGCATGTCCTTATTTTGATTCCTTTGCCCCTCCTCATGGAAAGTTAGCGTATCCCGAACAGGGGTCAGCTTTTCAATTAAAAATTTCTTGAGGTCGTGCGGGTTTTTTTTAATTTTTTCCCTGAGTATTAAGAGATCTTCCGAAAGTCTTTTGAGCTCATGGCTAAAAATCTCATGAGTTTTGACGATGTCCTCGCAAAGATTCTGAATACTTTCTACAAAGTTGTACTTAGACTGTATCGATATGCTTTTTTGCGTTTCCCGACTGCTCCCCGAAAGTCTTGTTCATGATTTCGCTCATTATGGCAATTTAGGTAACTGATAATTATATTGATCCTGATTCATAATGATTGAGACAAATACGATATTGATTTATCTCATAGCTTAATATAATGGGCTCAAACTATTTCTGCCTTCCGACCACTCGGGAACCGTGAGTTGCTGGTTGACCTGAGGATTCCTGTTAATGGGCTTTTGGAACTGATGCCCTGCACATTGAAATTGGAGATTTTATGGCTTTCGGATATTTATGTGGTCATCCTTTTCTTCTTGCCAGTGCCGTTCAATGAAGTGGTGTTGGTACTGCTTGACAAGTTGGACTATTTGAGCTTGTAAGAAATGCTCTCTATTTCAAATAGAACCTTCTCTAGCTTCTCCTATGACCATATTTTGTGTATCTTGAGCTTGTCTTTGCTTTGAAAGAGCTTGGCTGAATACAGTTAGGACTTATTGATTGATTATGTGCAGACTTGCTTCTTGATGATTGAGGCAAGCTGGTCTATTTCCTAAATGCTCGCGCAATTCGGCACAGCCTCCAGGACATTCTGCAGCCACTGCCGCTTATCATAAAGCTCCTCATCACATTTTTTGAACTGGCCGAGATAGTGCTGTGCGAACTCTTCCTGGTAGTATTGTAGGATTTGTTGCTTTTTGCGATCCAGCATGATTTTGAGCTGGTAGAAATTGTCCTCGACTTGTTCGAGCATCTTGGCGATTTTCTTGGTGAGGTATTCCTGTCTCTCGTTGGACTGCCTTATCTTCAACTATATGTCCTCGATGCGTGGCTAAATTGTCAATTTCTGAATATCGACAAACAAAAGCGAGAGTATCTCCGATTCAGGGTGTATCGTATGCTGCTGGCAGTATGTGATAACACATCGCAGACAAATACTTCGCCTGCAAGTCAGGCAGACATGCGATGGCTTATTGAAATGATAGGGGCATTGCTTGGTGGATTAATTATTCTGCATTGACTTTTGCTAGGTTTTATCATTCTCCGGAGTGTACAGTGATGTTGGGCAATTCCTACTGGGAGTTTCAGCAAGTTTGCTCTGCTTGAAATCTGCCATATGCTGGGTGTTATATTAATACTATTTTTATTATGCTTTTAACGAATTTACTCAGCACTCATTTCTATCTATGATCAATGCATCTAGATATTGGATTTACATTCGATTGCGCGATATAATAACCTCTGAAGAACTCAATGTTTGCGCGTATTTATGCAGAAAATAGCGTAATGGGCTGAATACTCTTTGGGATTGTTTTTCATTTACAATTGACAATGAAACACTCCTTGAAACCAAAACCAAAATCAAAACGGCCATATGGCATTAGTTTATCTCATTAAAGGCAGAAGATTCACAGGAATAAAAAATAGAGTGCCAGAAGTAATAGAGCTCATCAAACCAAAGCCACTAATAACGATTAAGAGGAGAGAGTTCCAACCAAAAATGAGGAGTTGTGGAAATCAGCTTAAATCAATAATAAGCAGCAGATCAATGGTAAGCAGCAGATCTATGGTAAGCTGCAGAATCAGACAGATAAGGCTAAATAGAATTTAATGTTAAAAAAATAAATCGATTATGTTGCGAAATTTCTGGATTTGCACGAAACACATGAAGACAATGAAAGAACTCAGTTTAAATATATAAATGGTAGGCATGAAAATATGCCAGCTTTGAGTGATTTTGTAAGCAAGGAAGCTAATCAATAAATGGCGGGCATAGAGAGCAGAAGTGAGCACATCAATGATCACAATATGTAATAAAACAATGATAATAAATGGAAATGCCAATGCGGCAGACTATATAGAAGCTATGCTGCACTGTATTTGCATCGCAAAACTAAGCATCCTGAAGAAGTAAAATAAATCCATAACTCAGAATGTTAAATAGTCGATGATTAAGCCATCCTACATCAAAAAAAGAGGAAGGCCTTGCAAAACTCCAATCGATGGAAATTGGAAAGTACGAATTATCCATCAAGTCAATGCACTCCTGAACTTAACTAATAGATAATGGAAGTGCATATTTTATATGATCAACAGCTCCAATCAGTCAATCAGCATTCCTGTTGTGCCCCATACGTTTCAGGAACTCTCAAACTTCAAAGCTGAACTCAGTTCTAAGGATTAAACCGAGTAATTGACGGAACTGCAAAGAATGCAAGCTGAGTTCGGCATTTGGATTTTGGCATTTTATCTCAATTTCTTCTATCAGCATTAATAGAATCGAATGTACCAACCAACGATATAGCATGACTGTGGCAGTTTCGGGATACTCGCAAATATAATCGGCAATTGGTGGCATAATGCCTAAATTAATGGCCAAATTGTCTGCGCCAATGTTCAACTATTGACAGCATTGCTTCAGATCTTCCTCTAGTGGCTGTATGTGTCGGGCAAGACTAAAATACAATGCAAATTGAGTGAATAGGTTCAATGATCTGGTTTATCAATCTCATTGCTAAACATATACATATACATATACAGATACATATACATAAACAGATACAGATACATATACATAAACAGATACAGATACATATACATATACATATACATATACATATACATATACATATACATATACATATACATATACATATACATATACAGATACATATACATAAACAGATACAGATACATATACATAAACAGATACAGATACATATACATATATACATGTGTCATGAATTATCACGAAGCTGATCAAATATCATCGAGGTTGATGCCTTAAATTGTCCATCCAACAGGCATCAGCAGCTTGCATAAGCCTCCTAAATATATTTTGTTATTTTTGCCATACTCTTCAAGCATTTTCTCAAGTTCATCAGCAGTAAAGCCCCTTTTGTATGATTTCCGGAGATCTTCGAAGTTAAGATACCCTTTCTTGCCATTGTCCATTGCTTCGAAGATCTCGTTTAGCCTGTCAAGAGTGTTTTTTGGGAGGACTCTCTCATCGCTCATTTCGACGGTTTTCACTTGATTAAGGTAAAGGTTGTTGGCCTCGAATATCTATTGGTAGGTTGCATACCACTCCTTTAAAAGTTTGAGATCGCTGTTTGTGATTCCTGGGTACGATGATTTAAAGTAGCTCTCGAGGGAAATCTCGCCTGAATTGTTATAATCTAAGAACTTGAATAAGCTACTCACTTGCTTTTTCAAGTAAGACTTTTTTGCGAATTTCTTGAAAAACTACTTTATGTTGATCACTTTGCCATTCTCGCAGAGGAATTTAAAATAATGGATTGAGTCGAATATTTATCGTTTACTGTATGTTTTGCCCGACAGAAAAATTAGTGACTTTCGAGGAGATTCGGAAAGATTTCCCATCTTTTTTATTCGAAATGTCGAACTCTCATTATTCTTGATAATTTAGGAGCTTACCAGAGCATATTTGCCATTCTTATTTGTTTGAGGAGTTTTGAAGGAAGCGGACTCTATAGAAATTGATGGGAGTTTCGCTAAAGATGTAGACCTTTTAGATTTAAGTGGTGATTTTGCTGAGGAGAAAGTATCTGTTCGCTTGGACAGAGTCATTTTCTCTTATACGAGTCTGCGTACACACTCTTCTTTTCTGTACTGCCGCCGTAACTCTTTGTTGCTTTCCATCATTTAAATCTACTCGTAGTTATTGCTGGTGTAGATCTTGCTAAGCATTCGAAATATGTTCTCGATATCTGCCTTTTCATATTTCTTCATCTCTGAGGTCGTGTAGACTACGTAGTCTTCTTTGATTTAGCGAAACTACGCGTGCTCAAATCGGTTAAAGATGTCATTGATCTTGGGGTTGGCCTCGTACTATTCGACACACCTTCTGAGGGTGATGCCCTTGGAGAGGTAGTCAACTTATTCCTCGCCTGGGAAGAACAGAGCCTCCCCAAATTTATGAATCTTATCAAATTCAGGGAGTTCACTAGATGTCAGCCGACAGAAGCCATAGAGCACTGAGTAATACAGGAACATAAACTATCTGCCTTGCATTCTGTTGTGATGGCCCAAATCAAAGATGAGCTGAAAGACTGAATAAATTCGGCAGTAGTACATTGGAACTTCTTGGCGTAGGTTTGGTAGGCAGTCAGGATCAAAATAGATAGCACTTCATACACCGAGATATATTCTATAGGCATGTATGTATGCGTACTTTAGCCTTGAGATAACAAAGCAAACATGGCTTCACAACTCTTCCTCCCCAAGGGTATCATTTTATGGAAGACAAAACTGTCGATCATTGGCGATGAGCTGAGTCTTTGGTAGGCTTGGCAGGCCGTGCGAATTTCGGAAAAGGACCCTAAGCATAGATTTTCCATACAGTACAGCTGGTGAGTTGGCGGAGGATAGGGGGTATTTATTTGTTGACATCGATGTTAACTGATATTTTTCTGATGGGCTGATCTAAGTTGCCCCCATTATTTCCCAACCCCAACCCACCCCAACCCAACCCAACCCCAACCCCAACCCCAACCCCAACCCCAACCCCAACCCCAACCCCAACCCCAACCCCAACCCCTACCAATCATGATACAATAACCCGAGTGGCTTAATAATGTGTGATTTATTTACGTGTGTTAAATATTAAGTAAAATGCATAAGAAATTCGAGACAACTACAGCAAGAGTTAAGGGAGCCTGCTTTCATCCTTCGAAGCCATGGATCATCACCTCGCTACATTCTGGGGAGGTGCATATTTGGGATTACAACATGAAATTTTAATCGCCAAATTTGATGTGTGCACTGGTGCAAATTAGGAACAGAGCTGCCCCGTTCGAGGCATTGACTTTCACTCACATCTCCCATTGTTTGTGACAGGGAGCGACGATGGGGATGTTCGGGTTTGGAACTATAAACAAAAAAGATGCTCGTTGTGTTAAAAGGCCATATTGATTATGTGCGAACGACTTACTTCCATCACGAGTTGCCTTGGATTTTATCAGCATGCGACGACCAGACAATGAGAATCTGGAACTACCAAAACAGGAACTGCATTAATATCATAACAGGGCACTGCCATTATGTAATGTGTGCTCAGTTCCATCCCTAAAAGAATTACATTGTCTCTGCCTCTCTTGATTCGACCATCCGGATTTGGGACTTTTCCATCCTCAGGAAAAAGCTGACTGAAGCCAAGAATCCCTCGGCCTTCATTGGCATCTAAATAGAATGCATTAAAATATTGGATGGCCATGAAAGAGGCGCAAATTGGGTTTGCTTCCATCCTTCCCAAAATTTCATCGCATCGGGCTCTGATGACCGAAAGATAAAGTTATGGAAATACACAAACGAGGTCGCATGGGAACATTCAACAATTCTGGGCCATAAGTCAAATGTCTCATGTGTTTTGTTCGACAAAGTCACAGGAAATCTAATATCAAACTCCGAGGATAAGACAACCCGCGTATGGAACATTGAATCAAAGAACGAACTAATGACGTAGAAGAAGAACAGTGGAAAAGGAAGATACTGGGCTTTGGCATTAAACAAGAACGGGAATCTGCTGGCTTCAGGGCATGATGAAGGGCTCGACATCTTCTAAATTCATCAAGAAGTGGTGCCATATGCGATCCTGGAGTCAGATCTGATAATTTTTGCGCAAGGAATGAACACCTACATGTACGAAGTCAAGAAGAAACAATAAAAAATGTAGCTCTACCAGTATGTCTCCAAGGACAAGAATTCAGTATGCCTGATTGAGAAGATCAAAACAAACCCCTTCGAAGCCAAGGCATTTATGGTGCAGCTGAATGTGGACAGCAAATTGGTCTACCAGATCAAGAAGAAGTAAAACTACTTAACCTACCCAACAGTTTACTCAGATTACTCTGGACTCGACTCTTGCTTCATTTCGAAGGAAAGAGCAGCCATTTTAGTATCTCACCAATAGATCAGATTCATAACATTCACCAAGAAGGAAGATACAATGAAAAAGATCACACTCAATGATCCCTTTACCATAAAATCAATATTCAGCTCGAACAATTAAAACTAGCTGTTCTTCGTTACTTCGAACAGCTCTAAGATCCATAAAATAAATGTGGATAAGACTGCATTTTTGGCCAAGAGGACCCTGTAAGACGATGATGTTAAGTAATTGCACTTTGGGTTCGATAAAATCGCTATTCGAAGCAACACCCAAATAGTGATCACAACACTCGACCTCGAGAAAATCACTCTCATTCGATAGAAGTACCCGATTAAGTCAGTGTTTTGGAATCGTGACAACCTCATATTCTACACAACTACAAATCACTTGAAGTATGGGCTGCTCAATGGCGAAACAGGAGTCATTAAGACCATCGAAGAACCCCTTGATCTTATCCGCAAGCTGCCTGGCAATAAGTTTCTAGTCTTCCATGAGAAGAAGAAGGTTTTCTAAATCTAATTTCCGGAGTATGCCGACATTTAGTTTAAGATTGCAGTCAGTGAAAAGAACTGGGGAGAAGTTTAAAGCATGCTGGAGAAAGTAGCGAGCTCTTAGAAGAAGATTTTGATAAAATATCTCATTTAGATGGGACATGCTGAATTGGCATTGAAAATGGTCACAGACCCCGATTAAAAGTTTTCGCTCGCCATCCAGGCCTCGAACTTCGAGCTCGCGTATGAACTCTGCAGCAAGAAAAACACCATTTAAGCATGGAAGATCTTAGGATAGGAAGCCCTGAAGCAAGGGATTTTTGAGGCATATGAGCTCGCCTGCCAAAAATTAAAGAACTTCGACCAACTGAACTTCTTGTACTCCCTCCAGGGCCACACTGAGAAGCAAGGTAAACTGATCAAAATCGCCAAAAAAATGAACAACCCGACATTGGGCTTCAACGCAAACCTCTACCTCAACAGCAGCTAAAACTACTAAAGTCTGCTGCGGGAGACATAGCTCATCAGCCTTGCATAGTTATGCGTGGAGTCGAGAAGAAGGCCAGAAGAGCAGTGTGAATTGCTAAAGAGGTTGGGAAGTGCTCCTTTGAATATGTGCCAGCCTGTGGGGGAGGATAATTTTTCAAACTGGCCACATGTTGAGGATGACGACGAGTAGGAAGAAGAGGAGGAAAGAGCCTGATTGTGTAGTGTACCATACAACTTAGCATATAAAGATGTGGTCAACATATCTATATTATAATTAACAGACAACATATCTAACTAACATCATAAACATCATATCATCAGAATAGTAAAAAACACTATAATACAATATGCACATAAAAAAGTCATAATTATTATTATCTTGAAGTAAACAATCAATTATCATGCGTCAAGTAGCTTTGAAAACGCCCGAAACAGTCTGATAATATAGATCGCAGTAATTCAAATTAAGTTTCTGAATGTCCAAATTCCATTGTTCTCTGCATAATGGCCCCATGTTTTTGGTTACCTCTTCCTTTTGGACATCTTCCAGCATTTTGTTAATTTCGCCTGCTTTATAGTGCCCAATGAATTTCTATGTAGTCTTGAGCAGGCTTGTGAGCACAAGAGACAGCTATTCAGATGTAAGACGATGGCCGGTTAATAGCAAGAATTGTTATATGAATCGGCATATATACTCGCTGCAGCTGAGATTTCCTTTGTCGAGGCTGTGGTGAATTTCTGCTGAATGCGATTGAGCCGATTGATAAATGTCAGCAGCATCGGTTTTAAGGATATACGCCAATAGCGATGATACTTTGTCAAAATGTTTTTGAATGTTGGATGCGACATTGGGATGTGAAACATTACAGAAATTGCCACAGCTATCAATAAACACGAATTTGCGAATGATATCTATTCGAGTAGGGTCAGTTTGAATAAGTATATTGTCAGGGTTGCCATATCCTCCCCATATGAACCAGAATCTGTCATTATTATTGAGGAGCATATCATAGGCCAGACACGCCCCGACATCATTCAGTAGCTGTGTAGAGAATGACTCTATCGTGCTATTATCAATGTTCTTGCGAAGTGCGGCCCTACTTGCTCTGTTCAGCGTTGGAACATATTCCGTAAGTTGGTACAAGCAGAATGTGAATTTTATTTAGAATCTGGCGAGTAAGTTCCCTTCTCCTTTCTCAATTAGAAACTGTATGATCTGGGTTTGTAGCTGGTTGTAAAGCTGGTCCTCAAATGTGAAGTATGTTGTCTCAGGAACCGGAACCCCCAGAAGCACAGCCAATCGGTTAAAGAACAAAGAACTTGGGGTTTAAGGGGCTGGCTTTATTACGAACCAGCCTTCGTCTATTTCAATAAAGATGACCCCAATTTGGCCATTGTCCGAAAACTCTAGGGATTTTATATTTAATTCTGCATTAAAAGAGTCCGTACATGCAGGTATGATCAAAGGGGAAAGACTCCGCCTCAAAGAGCTGTTCATCTCACATGAATGAAATTGTTTCTGTTGTGTCCCAACCCCAACCCCAACCCCAACCCCAACCCCAACCCCAACCCCAACCCCAACCCCAACCCCTAGGTGCAGTATAGCAATTAATTATAGCAATTCGTGATATCATTTAATGTTATAACTAATAATCTGTGCAATACTGAGTGCGTATGGATCATGGTATCTCATCGATGAATTCCCCATAGGCCATGTTATTGACAGGAGTGACTGCCCTATTCTATTTATGCTGATCTGTCGTGACTGAGAGTTCCATTTCATTGTGGAACTGTGAGGCTTCGAATGCGACGAGGTTGGCTCTACGTTTTTGTTTATAAATTTTGATGGCCAGTACTGCAGCAAACACAACGACAGCGATAAGCACGAGGATACCTATTTTCTTGAGGATGCCCCCGAATGTGCCACCATCTAAATATCGATAAATAGATACTTTTGTTTTCGATGATTTTGATCTCCTCATGCCCATAGTAGTAAACCAGCGTGCGATTGTGGATCCTGTTGTCATTTCCAGGAACCGCTACGGTCACTTCGCCTCTCACACTGATGTTCGACATGGGCTTGAACAAGTGTATAGGGATCATGAACTTTATGTTCTTTGTCGCGTTTGTGCCATCCACTTGCACGATCGGCGCGAAGTTAGGCAGTAGCGACAAACATCTGGTGTACACGTTAATGCTGTATGGCAGTTTCTGCACTGTTGCGTTCTCCAAGTTCATCAGGAACAGCTTATAGATTACCTGAGTAGCTTGCAGCTGTTTCAATGGGATGATTGGGGGGATTTATATTGAGACATACTCCTAGTAGTCCTTGGTCTAGGCGTAGGCTGCGGAAGGAATACGCCAGTCTACTCCGAATAGGGCTTCGAGGATAAGCGGTGAGCCATTGATATAAGCAGCTTAGTTGATTTCGACTTGGAACTTGTCGAGCTGGTCATCAGTATTCTTCATGCCGATGTAGTAGTAGCCTCGAGAGACATTTACAAGGCCGATTCCGATCCCTCCCACGTACCATTCGTATTCTGGCTTGATTTCAGTCATCTTGCCAGTCCTCATATCGGAATAGGACTCCGAGGCCAATATCTTGCTCTTTCCTAGACAGTTCACAATTTTGATTTATAATTCCGCATTGCCTTCGAGGTTATTCACATACTCGTACAGGTTGTAGCTGCGGAGATCGTAGACCTCAAGGTCCACTAGCTTGGTGCTGCTCAGTTCTTGCACCTTGATCTGCGCGTACTTGGATTGGTTATTGTAGAGCATGGGCATATCAGGCATGTTTATCATTATCTGGTACTCCACCCCTGAATTGCCTGCTGCTCTGGACTCGAAGCATATTTTGTAGACGCTGTTGGGGAAGTACGGCGATATCTGGAGTCGGTAGGTCGTTGGACTTATCTGGAAGGTCGATTGTTCAAAAGAGGAGAAGGATTTGAAGACGTATGCTGAGCCGGCCACTAGATACTCAGCTGGGTCGTTTAGGACCTTCTTGCCTAATGAATGGAATGATAAATCAGCCACCAAATCAGACTCCCTGCCGAGTACCATTTAGCTGTGGTACTGGTAGCAGTTCTTGGCTGACTCGTGCAAGAATGAATCATAGAAAGCAATGCCATCATAAAGCCTGGGCAGCCCTAAAATGCCATCTTCTTCGATGTGCAACTTAATAGTAGTCGACTGCCCTTACTCCGCTCCTTGCTGAGCCCTTGAAATGGTGATGGTGTACTTCTTGAGTTAGTTGTCCGCGTATTGGCCATTCACATCGTCATAATTGACAACAACCCAAGGCTCAGATGTGTTCGTGATATACTCATCAATAATAAAAGCCTGGACGCCCATCTGCTTTTCTACTGAAATCACAAGATTGATGCGATTGCGGTTCACATCGATGAACAGATCGAAGTTCGTATTGGTATAGTAGACATAGGTGATATTGGATGATTGACTGCTGTTGTCAACCTCGAAGGTATACCTTTGTTCCTGGTTGTGCAAAAGGAATATGGGTTTACTCTGATGGTAGACCATCATAGAGGCTGCTGTTTTCGATGGTGTTGACATCAACAGCGAAATTAAATATTCCCAACCCCAACCCCAACCCCAACCCCAACCCCAACCCCAACCCCAACCCCAACCCCAACCCCAACCCCAACCCCAACCCCTATTAACATTATCCACATTTAATTTTGATATGGCAATGCGGTCCATAGTCTGCGTCACAGTCACGACAATGAGTTAGTTCTCCCGGAATTTGTGATGATACATCACAATACACTCATCTTCACTCTGTGAGTTTTATGAACTTTCACGGAAGTACTCAACGGGATACTTCACATTGTGAATAATGGCTGGGTACTTCACACTATTCAGAGAGACTTCAAATAGACATAACTCGTAGGTCAATACAATAAACTTTACGTAGGTTTGCCCAGGCATCCTGGGTGGCACTTTCATGTGGTTATAATGGACTTTGTCTGAGTTCAATAGCTTTATTGTAGGCCTGCAGTTTGAGAGGGCGTCGACTGAGACATGGAACTAAGAGTTGGGGGTGTTTTCATCGAATGTGTACTTGAAGTAGCTCATGCTATAGGACCGCTTTACTCGAAGAGGAGTGTTTAACTCCAAATAGTATGAGAATGTGTTGCTTGAGTAGTAGCCAATGCCACTTTGCAGGTATTCTTAGTTGTATTCTACACTCGCATTGCCATAGAGGCTGAATGTTAACAAGCATAAAGAGGATGGGCCAAAGCATCCCCGATCTGTCAGCAATTCTGGGGATATAGTGCCAGCTTGGAGGCTGCGCAGTGGATCGCCATATACAACTTCATCGTAGTTGGTTGAAGTGGGGTAGGTGTACGAGGCAGTATTGAGATACTTTTAGTCTAATGTGACGATGTTGTAGTAAATGGCCAATGTCACCGCCTCAGCATAAAACATGAAGCTAATATCTGTCTGGTCTGAATACTTAGGGATCCGCATGTAGAAATGCTTGGTACTGTTCCCTAATGCAAATGATTTAGTTCGCCATTCAATCTTGTTCGCAGCTGAAGACTCAAATGCCACTTCCATTTCCCCGCCGTATGGGAGACTCGCGTTGAGCTTCACTCTGCAAGGGCTCTTTGGACAAGACAAAGTGAGCACAGAGTTCGATGTTTACTTCTCATCCGACAACTGCTTGATACTGCCAGATCCGGTATGAATAATCTTGGCTTATTGGCCCACAATTGCAACTTCAATGAGTTCGTAGCAAGCATCCAAACAGCCCACTATCAATGGCTTGCCCTAAGACAGAACATACCCACCGCTGTTGGTGGAAATCGAGAATTTCATCACAGCGTCACTAGTTTGCGAGAAATTCTGGCTGATGTTAAAGTACATCACTTTATCGCTAAATTCGACAGGTAGCGCATCTTGGTTGCATTTCTCCTCAAGTGGAAGCTGACTGCCGAATTGGATGCAATCGGGCTTTGGCTGGATGACCACGGTGTAAGGAACAATGTGAGAAACGTATTTTAGTAACACGTATGGGTTCGATGGTGTGAGAACATAGTCGCTTTGTGCATTGTCTAGGATGTTGAGATACCGCTGGGGAATGTTGGGAGTGGAGTTGAGAGTGTACTCGATGTAGTAGATGCTTTCAGAGTCACCTAGTACGGATATGTAGAGGGAGGAGTTTGTGAGCTGACTCTGATTCAGAACGTAAGTGCAGGTGCCTTCCCAAGTGAGCTTGACATCTGATCCCTATTTAAAGATGTCCGAAAACTGTGGATTTGGAGTCATGAGACTTGTCAAAACAATTATCTCTCCGTTGACAATGGAATTACGTATTTGAATCTCAGTGAAGTTCTGTAATTTATTAGTACTGCTCAATTCCGTTAAATTTATAGCATAGTATCGATACTGGTTTAACTAAACGAAGTCGAGCACAGGAGTGTTTGCCATGATCTTGGTCACTTCGACTGAGCTGAAGCTCAATGAAATTGCAAATGCTGAATCTTGTTTGTCAGAGCACTGAGAGATTACTAAAGAGCATGAAGAGTTAACTGGGCACGCATAATTGATAACGAGTATGCCATTAGATGCTGAGCCAGTCAGTGGCTTTGTCAACCCTGAACAAATAGTCTGTATAGGGGTTTTTGAGGAGGATGTGTCATTGGGATGGCATTAATTAACTGTGTACTGCAGTGAGCCCGTTATTGTCGAGGCCAGTATTGTCATTGGAGTGGCTTTGCCGTTTCCGCTTTTATATTGAAAAATGTTGTAGGTGCGGGGTTGTTCTTCTTTATGCAATGCTCCTTACTGGCTCAATCCTGGGAATAAAGTGAGATTGTAGTTACCCTATTGCAGGACAATCATGTACCCGAAATCCCAAATTGTGCCTCCCACCCCAATTTCGATATTCTATATTAACAGAGAACCATTGCCCTACATTGCGGAGTAACAATCCTCCCTCATTTCCGCCGAAATTAAAACTTCACCATCCTCGCCATTGATGTTCTCGAAAGTGAAATTCTGTAAATTTGAACAATACGAAACTATAAATTAGCCAGAGCCTCTATATGAGAACAATACAATTCTTAATGGCAAAAATTAAGGAATAGTCCCATTTGGCCCAACAGCAAAGGGGTTCGAGCATGTGTATGTCCTCTAAGTATTTGTAATGTAGGAAACAGAGGAGTTTATCGATATAGTTGGTGATGTAGGCACAGGGACGATTGTTACATTCAGTTTCGTGGATTTGCTCCCTTCGATGAGAATAAAGTAACTTGAAGAGTTCAATTTGGTAGGCTTTGGCAATTTCAATATCTTATTAAATGCATTTAGTGACTCCCCATAGAGTGCAGGCTTCGAGGCGCTTGGTAACTAATCAAGTGTTGCAATCATTTGGAAATAGCCCATCCCCTCCTCAACTGCCGCATACTCTGCGACAATCACAATTTCCTAGGATGTAAACTATTCAACAGAGAGTTCAATTACTGCTGCTTCGGCATTATTGAAGGTCAGAGTGTATTTTTTGTTGATGTGGGCGACATATATTGACTACTTGACCACACTCAGATTATATGTGCAATTATCAAACACCTCGACTGAAAAGTAGACAGTAAAGTTCTGCTGAGTCGCATTGATAGCAGGAGCAGGCACAAGCTGAATGGCGCATGTGTCCAAAGTGCTATAAAAGCATTAATTAGTATAATTTTTCCAATCTGGAAATGAATTGTTCTTAAAGTTTATGGAGTCCGATTTGCTGATGTAGATGCCGATAAATGTCGAAATGTCCGCCGATACTGAAATCAACAGGATTTATGAATCCTGAGGATTAGAGATCTACACCGAGTAATAGGATAATTCATTTGCCTCTTGACTCATTTTCACATTGCTATTTAGGGAAATTTTGGTTATCTGCGGTTATTTTCCCAACCCCAACCCCAACCCCAACCCCAACCCCAACCCCAACCCCAACCCCAACCCCATATTATGTGCGGATACCTTAATATTATAATAAGGCACCAGCAATATATACCGTATCGTATAATATCACGCAAATGTCTGATGCAATGATCCAAATATTTTATATTATATAAAGTTCAAGTTTGAGCTATTTTTTTATGAACTATTTGAGCTGAGGACCTAAAAAGACTCCCAATATTTAAATGCTACCATCAGACGTATTTATGGCTGTTTGAGTTCGAGTCGCAATCAATCTATAATATAATCTGCAAATCATAACCTTTTAAAATGAACCCTGATTACACCTCCGATATCCGATTGGTGGATCGCTTCATCTTCGACAGCAGCATATACTTGCTGACCATGTTCGAAAAGAAGATAGACAGTTTCACCACAAATGGCAGTCGCGCCAACAAGATGGCGAAGATCAAGGAAAAAGAATCAAGTATGAGCTCCAAGAAGCCGATCGACCCTTAGGAGTATATCAGCAATCCCAAAAAGTCAATAGAAATGGACAAGACTAAACCAATTTGGGATTGCATCACGGTTTTCCCCCCTCGGGTCCTAATAAGCTCACTTACGGGCTTCGCAGTCTCCTAGGCGGCCATGAATCTAACGAAAATCCTCGAAATCTTCACAACAAAGTATAAGAATGAGCATGAAGATGAAAGCAACTTGCGGATAAATATAAAGAAATGCGAGATGTCCCACGAGCTGATTAACTACCAACGGGCCAAATAAGGGCCGTAAGCGGGCTTCCTCAACTTTATGCCGAACTCCATCCTAGATTTGTTTCGAACTATGGTCTCCTCCACATCAGGGATTAACCACAACCAGGAGTAACTCATGATGGAAGATGAGAGAACTTAACTTTAAGTTTAAAATGAGCAGTGTGAATTTGAAGAGATTATAAAGAACTGTGTGAGATAATTGCTGCAGCTGTATAGTTAATCCTAAGATCCGTAGTTTTATGCATAACTGAATACTCTGAACAGAATCCTCTACCATAACTTAAATGATGTCCTTGATACGGAGATTGGACCCTTGGTGGTCTCACTCGTCAACACCAAATTGCTTTATTTACCATTGCTTTTGCATCCTATGCTGCTTTGTCTGACCAACCTGATAAAGTACCAGCTAAGCTAAATCATCCGTAAGGATTAGTAGAAAATGAATAAAAAGTTTCCGAGTCGAGTAAATCAGCCCAACAATGGGCACAGTGAGTCGAAAGAGAAGGAAAAACAGTGCGTGTACGAGTAAATCAAAAGCTATCACTGCTCTAAATTCGTTTTTATCAACCTGGATGGCTACGAAAGCGAATTCAATGCCGAAATAGCAAAATATTTATACAAAAATCTGATGTATGTTTCATTCCCCAGATAGGCGAATAGTAAAGCCTCAAGCGGAACGAGTAGCATGGAAGCCGAACAATCCGAGAGACTGCTGAGAAAGTATTTCCACTACGGCTTAACCGAAACATAAAAGCAAGCTCTCATACAGAAATTCGAGGAATCAGACCGATAAACAAAAAAGAACGTCTATATGTTCCCAATTCACAGCCAATTCCTGGAGAAGCGTTTCGGAATTCACAGCATTGAGAACTACGAGAGTAGCTTCATTACCTTCATGATGAAATAGCTCATATACAACCAAATCCTGGCCTTCAATCCTTCGTGCATCATCGTGTCATACTCGGGCAAATTGCAAATCGACAAATCGTAGTTCGCAGAGATTATGAAGGAACTCACAGTTCTTAGTAACTATAAAGTGCTCTTTTATGGGAACTTGTGCAAAAACTACATGTTCCACGAAAAGCCAGCCCTAAAGAAATATGGAAAGCTTTTCATGGAGTTCGAGAAAACAAAGTATGAACGACACGAAAAGCAAATGGAAGTCTTTACAGAATCGTAAAATAGAGTCAAGGGCGTCAACCTCGACCTATTCGAGAAGATGGCAATCGCCATGAAAATCAGCTCAGGAACATACAACCTCAGCCGATCGATAGAAACCGAGTCCTACACTCAGAAATACAAGAATTTTAAAGCCATGAAATACACTTCAGAACTGATCAAAATACTTGGAACTGAGAACAATAACCTCTCAACAGTTAAGTTGCGGTTGGTTCAATACTCTTCTGTGATTAGAGTGCTGGAGAGCAGCTATAAAAATAAGTCCGACACTTACGATAAACTTTTTTCCAGAGTGCTCACAAAGTATCATCAGAATGTTTTGAAGCTCACATAAAAGTGCATCTTAGGGGAGTAAGATTTGCAACAAATGCAGGCATAAACTGCAGAGCTCAGATTATCAATTGATCGAAAGTACGATGCAGTGGGTAAAAAATAAGTCTGGAGCAGTCTCAAATTCCAATTCAGTCTTTAAATATCGACGGAGAAGACTGAAACACATGTTTTTGTTCATATTCCCAAAGCCAACGATTTCTATCAGGCCAACAGCAGCATAAGCAAATCGAACTAAAATCTATTGTGCCTCGAGTTCGAAACATTCCTTGAGAAATAAAGAATATCGACTGTGGAGATCGCCCCATATACTGCCATCTACTATAACCAGACTCGGAAGCATTAAAATGCCATCGTTTACGTCATGAACCATTTGCCAAAGCTCGGAGCTACGCAATACCAGCACTTCTATGGCATCATCAGCCAGCTGTTCGACTCCAAACTATAGTCTCGTGTCCAGCTCCGCCCCTTCACTTTCTAGGGGACTCCGAGTTTACCATTTTATCAGACCTACACTGAATTCAACTATTTCGAAACCAAAGGCTATTTGTTTTTATTCTGGCCCAAAGTCTACGATACAGTTAAGTAATTGATGCACAGAATGAATGGCACAAAATACATCCCTTAGACAACTTCCTTGTTCTTTCGAGCGCATCGGTCTTCTCCACAAATCGTTTCTCTTCTGAATGTATCGAACCCATAAATGTATGCTCATATCATACCGAGAAGCGGCTGCACTTGCTACTAACTCGAAGGATGTAATGCAATCTATATATTCGGGGGATTCTATAGCGATGAGTGTAACTACTTAAAATTTCAAACCGATATTTCTGTGATAAGGTTTGAACCGAACCCAAGCGAATTCGCATCAGATCCCTATATTACCATCGATAATGTGCCGAAATAATTCTACTTTGATTTCGCAATCCGAAACAACAATTCCTCAGAATAATAAGAATGCTACCAAATTAATGCGATAAAAAACGATGTGGTTCGTCCTAAAATCCAATATGAAATACTCCCATACGAATAAGAGGCGGATTGTATGCCCTTCCATAAAAGTATATTTCTTGTGGGTGGAGTCGGGCAGAACTTTCTGCGTAGTTATTCTCTAATTGGCCATATGGCGCACAAGGTCTCATTCAATATGAAGAATGGATAACTATCAAGCATCCGAAGAATTCCCTTGAATACTGTGATACCTGTGAATGTTCGCAATTTGGTGAAGACTCGATGCCCATTGAATTTAGGCATTGTCACAAACACACAAAGCCGTAGCATCAACCTAGTCGAGGGAAACACAGGACTCAACGGATAGGTCCTCACTAGGAACAAAATAACATACTCCCCCAAATAGGAACGGTTCTACTTCCAAACTGAGTATTAGCTTGGTTAAATCGAAAGAAGAACATACCGTGAATAAGTCTCATTTCTTAAAAAGTCTGTGATTGAGAACTCAACCAAGCCTCTCATCACTGTGAAGTCCTATCGCGGAAAGGAGTTCAACACCAATTTCGTCACTCTCGCAGTCGGTACCGTCAACACCTTAGGCACAATTGGGACAGCAGCCTCATCAAGCCCTTCCCCGAATGATAAAAAATATATATTTGAGCTTGAGTTGCAGTTGCCGCTTTAGGCTAGAGTTCTCAACCCACAGCTGCCTCCTGTGGCGAGACTGACTGGAACCAGCATCATTTCGATTGATACAAGTGGCTCTTTCATATTCACCCTGATCCGACATCCTACTTTCACCTTAGACTAATGCATTCTGGCGATGTTCGATATAAACGAGCTGTCGACCAAGCTTTTGGATACCAAGAACGCAGCGATCCAAATGAAACAAATTTATAAGTTTAACCAAAATGTCAGCCGCAATATTATCGTAGCCGCAAATAACCTCATAATTGCAATACTGCATGGACAGAGATTTTAATCAGAGGTCGAAGTGCCTGAAATAATTCTGATTCGCACAAAGAAAAACCAGATAAAAACCTATAAAGTTCAATAAACAGCGCTCTCCTCTGTTAATCCACATCCTACTCATTAAGAAAAGGTGATCAGAGATCTCTTGAACATTAAAATTCCAGGGGGTGTGAACTGTTCACTATTTTTGAATAAGAAGGATGGTGTCATTCTCTGTTTCTCCTTCAAGACGATACAGAAGAAATAAGGATCTGGAAACGAAACGCACTTTGAAAAACTACTCATTATTATTGAAAAAATAAACATGAACTCGGACAAGTACGCATGGTAAACAATCTACTACGGGCAGCGCTACATCTGCATCCAAAATGAGGACCAATTAGTAAACCAAAGAAAGAGATAAAGTCTGAAATTGGTTGAAATCAGCACAGTGCCCAACAGCAATGCCAACTCCAACAACTCCTGCAACCAAAGCCTGGCAAATTAGTATGAAATCACAGCTTTGTCGAACACTGACCAATGTCTGAAGGCTAAAATAAGCTTCGGAGAAAGCAGCCTGAATGTGAAGGATGAAAAGAATAATTTAGTGACATTTGCAATTCAGAGAAACACCTTTGAAGAACATCCCTAACACGAGAAAAAGAACGCAATAAAATAAAACTGTATACTCTTAGAGAAGCACTCCTATTTGTATACAGAGTTCACCAATAACTACGAGTAATGCCAATGATTATGCAGAGACTCTCATTATTAAATCCACTCTCAAATATATAAGTCTAATTCCGCGATAATAAATTATATTGCCGAAGATTGAACGAAGTCAAAATGAGGTATTCAAGTGCAGAGTAAGCCAACTAACGCGCGCGATAACTCAGGAACAGAATGCGAAGTATTTTCACAACCTATGCATAGTGGGGACTGGTCTGAGTAAACTGATTCAAGGAGATAATGTGCCTCATCATCAAATCGATTGTAATACTTGCTTAACTGCAGCATTAGAAAGATTTAAAAAGGATTATGCCTCTTATGACAGAGAGCTGAGAGAGCAAAGCCTCGCAAAGAAGCAGATGGAAATTTAAAAAAAGAGACTGTCGTATTTGGAAAGATAAAACAGCCGGTGGGAAAGGGTCGAAGATGATTATAACAACCGCCAGAATAAGTACCTATCTAAGGGGTACTCCCAAATGATGGGTGAGAAGAAAACGCATAACACCAATGGGTATCGGATTTCACAACATCCTTAGGCTGGCATACAACCCCATCAGCTTATCCTACGACAACAACCCTCAGGGAGAGATACTAAAGACTAAAGATTAAGACCGATAAATCCGTCGGTATGTAAGGGCCAAGAACATGCACGATCGGGGTGATAGCAAATACGATTTAATTTCTGGTCGATCGAAGTCCACAATCGAGCACATAATTCCATAACACTTAGGAGAGAGATATTCAAACCGATTGGCAGATCATTACTAAAACTTGAAGCTCAGAGTGCCAAGCCAGGAACTATACAGTTCTCCCATCAGCAGATATGCAGCATGATTCTAATAATTAGTTTATTTACATTACTATTTTATTTGTTTGGCTGACAGTTCATGTTACATTTGCATAGCAATATTTTAACTTAATTAAAAAAGGCAGATAAGGATGTATTTATTTTAGTTGACTTATAATTATTCTGAATTGAAAATAAGCCTCCAACCTTCGCATTGACTTTTATTGTCATAATTGTATAGTTCTGTAATTGCGAATAATAATAATTATTATATTTATCACCTGATTTTTAGCCAGACTCTGAGTTTGTTATAATAGACAGCGAAAATGAGCAACGCTACTAAGTAAAGGCAGGTAAACCCAAAGGCAAACTTATTAACCGACTTTTTTGCATAAAAAGGTGGTATACTTTTGGATGTTGATAATTCATTGCCTTTTGTTTTTATTCTTTTCGCGGATTGTTTGGTTTTTGATAATGAATGGGGAACATCTGTCATTTTCGATTATCTATTTTATTCTTCAGATGATTATTACTATCTACATGAAGAATCTTTCTCGTTTGTTTTTGTGGAAATATCAGGCTTTTCAGAAATATCTGATTCCTATCTTTAAAGGCTTTGATATTTATGGCATTCTTAAGTCTTTCGATAATCGGCGAGCTCATACTGTCTGAGTCTGCTCTCCAAGGTCTCAAGTTATTTTTTCAATATTTTAACTGTCGCCTTTGTATCTACTAACTCCTATTACAGCTTCTCAAGGCTTCCTTCTATTTGAATTTTCTTAGAATGACTTTGCTTTCTTAGAGCAATCTGTTTTTTTTCTGCTTTCAAAGAGAGCACACGTTCACTTAAACTTTATAAATCCTTCCCAATGTTTTTATTTATCTACAAAAATGCCTCATGCATACCTATTTTACTTTCCATAGAATGCAATGACTTAATCGGCACCAAACTTGCAGCTTATATTTTTTATTTTTCAAAGGTTTCTTTGATCTGTAGAAGTGTCAGTTTTAGTTCATGGTTGCTTTCTTTGAGCTTTCTGAGATCCTAATAAGGAAGATCTTCAAGATGTAGTTTTTTGGCCTACTTTTACTCCATTTTCCTCAGATTCTATATTCGCAGCTTCTCGTCAAATTGGGCTTATTTCTATATTTTTTCATTCATTTATTTCATGCTCACATTCAAGTCAGTTTCAATTCTTTGCTCTTTACTGAACTCCTGATTGATTTAAAATCTTTTCTTTTTGAACTTTTTTATATTTTATTTTATTTCAGTTTTTTGCACCTTTAGTTGCATACACTTATTTCTATTTTGTTCGATAGATTACCTTGCTTCGATGATACTCTCATTAATCTTTGACATTTTCTTGCCTTCTCTCATGTTCTACAGTTAGCTTTCTCTGATGTTGAGCAGGCTCTATAAATTTTGAACAAGCTTCATTCTCTTGGCTATTTGTTGATCCTAGCCATTGCTGCAATTTCTCGACGTTTTTTGATAAATCAAATCATTTCTTTATCTATTTACTTTATTGTCTGAATGCACTGCTTATTTTTGGAAGTATGATATTTATTTTTGCAGTGTTTATTTTTTTATATTTGCCAAGACTTTTAAACTGCTCTCTCTATTTTTTTATTTTTCCTGTATGAGCCCCCTCAAAACATTGATCTTACATTGCAGGGCCTATTCCTGAGAGAGAATGACCGGCTCAACTTAGATTTATTTTGATACATATTTTTTCAGCGACTTTGGATTTAATGAATGGGGGTTTGCATGTTGCTGCCTTTCAAATGCGGGCTTTGTCATCTGTGGCCCATTCGAATATTCGCTGCTATTGTATTTAGACAGACGAGGTCGATCTTATCCATGCGAATTATGTTTGTGATCACGTCGCTACCAATGCATCTTCTTCTGAAATTACTGGGTTTAATTATACACATAAATCAAGTTCTATTATATCAGGAATTTCTTAAGAAACTTATACAAATGTCCGCTTGTTGGTTTATTGGATTCAATCTTCGCAATATTTCTCACAGAACCAATGGTCCCAATTCAAGCAGACATAATCACAATAAAGTTTGTTCTTTGTTTTCTATGACTGATTTTTATTATTTGTATCGAATTCTGGGTTTGTTTGGCCGATCCCAATGATGTGTAGAAACGGAAATATTTCAATCAAATGCATAATTTGAACGAAATGCGTAAATTCGTTTGATTTTATGAAATATGGTTCATTAATGGCGAATCAAAAATTATTATTAGGGATGGTTGTTGATTAGAATTTTGTCGAATTCTTAGCATTCTGAGTTGTATCTGCTTGCTCGATAAATTCTGGCAGGTGTGCTATTTTTGATGATAATTTTACCCATCTTCAGATTGACACACATGAAAACTAAAAAATTAATAATTATAATCAATATTATCACATAATTTGAATTTGAAAGCACAGCGATGTCTCAACAAACTAATAGCCTTGAATTAAAAGTAAGCAACTCGATCCATTCACAAATGCGGGCAGAAGAAGTAATCACCATGAAACAAAACAAAGTAAACTATTACACCTTCATTCATGAATATCTGAATACTGTCATGAAGGAAATTGCAAAAGATAATGCAATACAAGGTAAATATGTGCTCAAGAATAAATTAGCAATGGGCTGCGAGGGTTCAATCAACGAGCTCATTAAGTAAGCTATATGTTGGAAGAAGACTGTCACAAATAAATCGGATAAATAAGTACTGTCTCAGTAGCTCACGAAACGAAAACAAAATAAATAATGCCGCATTGCAGACCATATTAAAAACATAATACGTGAAAGTAAGCCATAATTGACAACAACAAATAAAATAAACGAAGATTCCACAATTCAATGTCTACAGAATCACAAAAACAGTCTCATAGGTGCGATTTCGAAATAGTTGGAGCTATCGGAGCCTTATATGCATGATAAAATGCTGGGGAAGATTGTAAGGGAGGCGAAGAGACAGGGCAAAATTGAAGTGATAGGTGCATTAACCAACATCATATAGCAGAATAAGAAAATTTGGCTTGTACATACGAATGAAAGACTATAGCAGCAACATAATGAGGACAAAATATCAGCAGAAGTCTCGAACAACCTCTCCAAAATGAAATAAATCATGGCCAAAAAAGTATCAACCAATAACCAACTGGCGTCACTCGTCGGCCAGCTGTTCACGTTACCTGATTCAGTCCATCCTGACAAATACAAGCAGAGTCAACTGGACAGAAGGATACAAAGCAGAATGATGAACACCATTGAAACCATCGAAGAAAGAGTCACCAAAAATATAAAAATGCTTGAGGAAAGCTAATTAGAGGCAAATCTGAGGCAGACAAACAATGCAGCAAAACTGAACCATTCATTGAAAAACAATCGAATGATGAGAATAACGTAGAAATAGATTAACCATCTGAAAATGTTGGCTGAGGAATGTCTATAGACACTAATGCACCCTTTAAAGACCGAATAATATGATAATCTTTAGGCAAAAACAGAGGAAATTGAAGAAAGAGTCAACGCAATACAAAGAAAAGATAAATAAAAACTTTGATTATTCATTTTTACATTCTCGAATAGGCTCATCTTCCAAAAGGTCCGCTGACTTTTTTTAATCCCTTCATTTCCTTAATTCAAACATTGCCAATCCCTCCATCTGAATACCGAAAATAATATACAACTCATATACAATCAATAACGATCCCGCAATCAACTATGTCAGCCACCGTCCTCATTAGGGAGATACAATTCATAAATATAATCTGAGAGTTTGCTGAGTTACTCTGGGCTTTTCTTCTTGATAATTTCCATCAGGGGCTTTTTCTCTTTTATTTTGCCGTCAAGCTCTGCAATGATGAAGGTCGAATTAATCATTTCCCCGATATGGCCTAGAATCTCTTAGTTTTCGAGCAGATCGTTTTAATCAAGGAGGTCGAACTCACGGATTATTTCAGAGACTGCTATTTTAGATTCCTGCTCGGAGTGTCTATTCAATGCGGCATGATAGAGGAAATCTCCCGGTAAATCCTTCTTCATTATCTTTTTGTTCATTTTTATAATCGACTCCATTATCCCTAAGTTCTATGATTTTGTTTTTTAGAGCAGAGCATCCTTTTCTGGGCTCTTGAACCATTTTTCCCATTAAGCTACGTCAATTTACTATAAGGAGTGCCTTGTTAGTTTGTACTCGCCTTTTGTTAGCCATTTTTCTACTTTCTTTCTTTCATAGAGAAATCTTTTGTATACAAAGTAGACGCCAGTAAACCATTCGATATTCTGTATCTTTGAAGAGACCTTTGAGGATTTAGCAACCGCTTCTCCTATTTTATTAATCATATGCATGTATTAGGCGACTTGCTTCTGTACGGATTTTTTTGGGCCATACGAAGAGGCGACTGAGGATTGATTTGTATGAACTCTTTTGTGAGAAGCCACACTTTCTTTTTCGATTTGCGAAGGGACCTTTTCGGTTTGCGAAGGGATCTTTTCGGTTTGCGAAGGGACCTTTTCGACATGCGATGGTGTTTTATTTTGCTATTTCGTCGAGTTAATGTAGGTTTATTTTTACATTTTAGTTTTAGCATTCGGCCGAGTGAGTGCAATTTCTTCAATTTAATCATCTTCGATATTGCTGTTTATCTTATGACTATTTTTCTTGAATGGCAATGGAGGATCCTTTATTTTGTCAAACGATTTTTTATCGATGGCTTCAATCTCAATAGGAACTTCTCCAATTTACTCTGCATCTGCCAAGCTCATATTATTCATTTTATTAGGGCTCTTATTCTTGATTATTTCAAAGGGTGTTGATTACTATTCACTTGCAAGGGGTTCATCAATTTTGTTTTATTTTAAGGAAAATGAAGGAGTATTTGGCATACTTATATTTATTTCTACTTCATTCGGATTCATTTTTTGTTTCAATTGCTACTCTGACTGTTTTTTTAATTTCTATTTTTATTTTTGTTTTTATCTTTAATATTTTTATTTTTGTTCTTTCTATTTCTATTGTTATCTCTCATATTTTTATCTCTCATATTTTTATCTTTCATATTTTTATCTTTCATATTTCTATTTTTGTTCCTTCTATTTTTATTTCTGTTATTTCCTTTCTTGATAAGCTACCTTCTATCTTGCTTATTTTTCCATTTGGCTTTTGAACTCATCTTAGATTTCCAACTATTTCTATTTCTGCTCTTAATCCTGTAAATTATTCTTTTCGATGGTTCTTTTCGACTGATGGCTCACCTCTTCCTTGTTGAAATCGAAGCTCTTATTTTTATAATCTTAAGCCTGTTCTTTCATCTTGGGAGTCAGTCTATCTTCTAACTCGATTGTTGCAAATAGTTGTTTTTTGACTTCTTCCATTTTCCTGAGCATCGAAGAAGATTTTTTATTCATCATAAATTTGTTTACACTTTTATTGGGGGTGTTAGTATTTTTGGCGTTTTTATGGTTGCTGCTCAAATTCTTCGCGACATAGTAAATACTTTATTAATTTTCGGATGTCCTTTGATTTATTTCGACCTTGCTTGCAAATAATTTTCGAAATTATATATCTTTTTATTTACTCGTGCGCTGGCTCAGCTCCTGCAAGTCAAGAGTCCTATTTTTTTCTTCTTTGAATTTGTGTAATACTTTTTTCTTTATATTTTCGGCGAATATGCACATCTCCAATGACATCTATTCGGACGATTTCTGATATAAATCAATGCTTTGGCTATCTATTGTGTCATAATTAATGCTTTTCTTCACGGATTTATTTTATTTAACATAATACCGATGATTCTTGGAGCCAGATTTGCTACGACTCGTTTTTGCATTGAATTAGTGGAAGATTACGAGCATGTTCCGCTTTTGAGCTAAACTTGGAGGCAAGTTGTAAGAAGCCCTATGCATGTAGCAGTTAGTATCTATTGGTTCGACGTAGCGCTTGTTGATAGCATTTTAATGAAGGCTTCTTCTTTTATTTTTTATAGGCGCGCTTTCAAGCTGCTGGGACAGATTTGTTTCTTTATCAGCATTTCGCATATTCTGTATAAACTTCCTTCGTTATTTTTTGTTGTTCAGGACTTCGTTGATCTATTTGAAAGTGAGTGATTCCTGCATCATGGCTTCGAGCAGTAAATAGAGAAATGTCTTATGATTATGGGTGTGAGTCTCTATGCGAAAAATAGGTTTGAGCATTTTTGACACCTTCTTGAGAACAAGTTTTTCTAGTCCAACTGAGCTTTTGTTTGTTTCATGGCTGTCGAACTCTGTGCTTCGTGCGTGCAACAAAAATAGTAAGCCCCTATTGTGCAGCCATACATTTTAAATCGACAAATAGGCCAATGCTTGAGGCCCAATTTGAACAATCTGCATGCACACATTATTTATAAGACTGTACAAGATAGTCAAACAGAAAAACTAAGATTTGAAAGCCAGCAAATCGATCTCACCAAGCCATTACGCTTTGCTAGATATTTCAAAAACTGCAAAACTTCCTTCCAAATTTATTGTTGTGCGCTCCTTAGGCGGAATTATGAAGCTGCTATGATGAACTGAAGCCATGAACTCCCGTTCGGATAGAATGCATTGGGCCAAAATGTATGAGTTTTGAAACATGTCGATTGCGGAGTAGTCCCGCGATTAGATTGTCCTGAGTATAGTGTATTTATCGATTTTCTTCATTGCTCGTTAGCCCTTTTTATGTTATAATTGCAATAGATTTATTTTATTATACTTATACTGTACTGAAGGCGAAGTTCATAAATTTCGGAATGATTTTGACATGATGAACATATTTGTCTCTTCTTAATTTTACAAGATGAAAAAATAGGGATAATTGCCTGAATTATTCTCTTTGAGTAATTTAACATTTAAATCTTAATTCTAACCAATCAGCCTTCAGGCTTTTATGCCATATTTACAAATTCCTAAGTTTGTCCAAAAAAGTGTTTCAATTATGCCTATATTTTGAATTAGCTACAATAAACTACTCTCACATCATATCATTTTCATGAAATTTTGTGCATTACAGTATTAAATATATCTATTACTTCCCAGTATTTTACTAATAAAACTGTCAGTTAGTTTGTAAACCGGGCGCAAGTCAGAAACAACATGGCAATTTGAGTCAAAATATGATTAAATGGGCGAGAATTCCGAGCGCTAATGTATTATATCCGTTCAGATTGGTGGATGATTATGTTATTTACTACTTTTTCCGCCATATTTATTTGCCATCTTTAAATATTGCAATGGCCCTGTAATTAGGCAACTCTATAAATTATAGGTAGCATGACTGAAAAACTTAGAAATACAAAAAATCTTCCACATTCCCTCAAGTAGTGGGACTACCCGACCAAGGCCAAAAAGTCACAGCCCCTCCCCGAATCAAACCAGGAGACAGTCCAGCTGCGGGCCGCTCTAGTTGAAGCCATCGATGAAAATTAACTGCTACGGGGTCGAAACACCGAACTCGAAGCCCTTCTCGCAGCCCTCCAACAAAAAATGGAAGAAGATCAGGAACAGTACGTTACGGACATGAACCGGCTCTACGATATGCTCAACTAAAAGAGGCGCCAATAAAAGTCCGAGAGCTCTTTACCACGCAGCAGCTCATGCATCTTCTGACAATGATTGATTAAGCATATGTTGTTTAGACTAGAACCATCTTTAAACATAAATGAGTGGCTCCCGAGCGAGATCGCCGAAATTTAGAGACGAGCAGATTTTGAAAGACTACGGACAATCCGCCAATATTCATTCGAACCGTACATGCTGCTATTTTAATAATTAATTCGGACAATTTATGTGTTATTTTTATTTTGTGGATCTGCTCAAAATCAATAATTTGTGCCAATTAAGTACCATATGAAATAATATATCATGGCATGTTTTGAGATGCGGATTCACAGTTGAAATTGCATAGCATTTGCTTCTGCTACCCTGATACTATACTATGATTAGAAATATTGTCATAAAATAGGTGTAAATTTGTGATTAATAAATATTCGCAATTTCATCATCACGCAATGAATATCGATGAGGTGACAGACATCGAATAGGCAAAGATAATAATATCGATGAAGGATGATGAAATAAAGAGCATTACCAACAAGATGAAGATGTTCGAGAAGAAGGGAAACATCAAAGTAGCCGAAAGCAACTATCAGATCCAGCAATAAAAGAATAAACTCATAGATCTCGAAAAAAAAATAGAGAAGAGCAAGGAGAATCACACTCTCGAACTGCGAAAGTTTTAGGAAAAGGAAGAATTGCTCAAAAAGTAGATCAGTGTCATCAAATAGCAAGTGCATGAACTGCAGAAGAATGAGCGGCAGATGGAGAGGTCGTTCAAGACTCAGGTCTACGAATTCGAGACAAAGCTGAACGAGGAAAAATAAAAGAAATAAGCCTCTAAAAGGGAACTCCAGGAAATTCTAAAGATCTTCAATCCTCAGAGCATAATCAAATAGTTGGGGGTCAAATCGATCAACGATATTCCTCCCTACTTGGTACGAAATGCATAACTCAGAAACTCCGGGAAGAACTTCGGTAAAAGAACGAGGAAGTCTTAGCTTTAAACCATAATCTTGAGCAATTTAAGACGAACACTTTACAGGCAATGGAGTAGAGTTTCAGCAAGCTCAACAGCTATGAAGATGTGATGAGCATCCTACGGGAGAAGAATAAGTAGTTGGAGGAGATCATGATTGAAAAGGAAAAGAATCTAGAGGAGAAACATATCGAGCTGGAATAGAAATAATAATTTATTGCGAAGGTGTAAGCAATCACTGCTGAGAAGTACTACGAAATGAACGATGAGATCGAAAATTTAAGAATGAGTGTGCAGCAGTATGAAAAGTAGGCCATCAGCTACCAAGAGTCCAAGGAAGAGCAGGAAAGAAACCTTAAGTTTATCTTCGAGCTGAGCTCCGAGTTTGAGAGGAAGGAAGATGACTACCTCAACAAAATCACGTAGTTGGAAAATGGGTTCCGTGATTTAGAAGGTCAGAAAAAGCAAATGCTCAAATAGTACGAGTAAAACTTATAAATCTGCAAAGACGAAATGCTCCGCTACGAAAATGTCTATAAGCGGGCAGAGAGAAATTTGGGAGACAAGGAGAATATCATCTTGATGCTGACAAACAGCATCAAATAGCTGGAAATGCAGCTCGAGTCCATCAAAAGGGAGCTTTAGAAATCCAAAATCGAAATCAACGAACTCATCCGGCGCAAGCACAAGCTGCAGGAGGAACTCAAGGAGGCACAGGCCATACATTAGGCCAAATAGCAATCATTGCTCGAGGAAATCAAATCTTTGAAAGTTGAAAGAAGGAGATCATTTGATGAAGGCAGCTTCAAGTCTCAAAGTCTGACGAACCTGCCATTTGAGAATAGTATGGGGATGGCTGACGACTAGTAGCCCGAGTTCAAAGGCACCAGCTTGATGTAAGAAATAGATCCGGATCCCAACTGGCTCGAACTCTACGAAAATGCAATGCAAAAACACAACAAATTCATCAAAGAAATCCACTACTTGCTGAGAAAACAAATAAGGAAGGCAAGTTTTTCAGTATGATAGGTTCACACACATGTCATATTTTATATGATTCATAGCTCCACTGATCAAAATCGCAATGCCAACATCAAAATCTTTATTATCTTTTATCTTATTCACCAAAATTGTAGCATGCACTTCAGTCGACACTCCATGGTTCTATTTCTTCTCCTATTTTGTCGATGGGGATTGGCAGCTGTTCAACTGGCAGTTTCCGTATATGAGTGGCTCTTCTGTACAGTCGAAGGTTGCGCGTCTCTTTAAAGCTACTATATGGGGAATGGACTGATTGATGCATGCTTTTCAGCGCAGTCTTGGCATAAATGTCGGGATTTGTGACACTAATGATTCTGCTGATGTCTTTATAGTTTTATTTGATTATCCGGTTGAATTTCTTGAAATTCACGATGAGTTTCTATTGGTTCCTTTGATGGATGCTGTTTATAGTTTGCTTTGACTTATTGTCTGACTTTTATGCTACTTTCTGCTAGTTTCTATCCAATGGCACTGAGTAGTTCGTATTGGATTTATTGATATGCTTTTGGGGTGTAATATTTGCAGCATTTGTCACAGAGCTATGGCTTATGATGTTCTTTTTAGTGTGGAGAATCTTTCGCAGTTTATTTATCCTTTCGATATGCCACTCAGATTCAGTTTAGCTACGCTCCGTGATGAACTTCCTATTTATGTAATCCCTGATGTTAATGTTCCCTTCCTCGAACATAGGGCTATTCACCATTGAATTAATGAAAGAGTTTGATGTTGATTGGCTCCGTAGATTTGTAGACATCACTATTTTGGATGCGAGTCTCATTCCATTTATCTCTATGCAAAGAGACTTAGGCACTAATCCATGATAATTATTGCTGTCGGTCAGTTTCTTGAGGAAATATTATTGGACTGAGGGCTCGGAGCTGCTCTCTGTTTTATTTCTGGTCCTGTTGCAGAGAGGGTATCCTGTGCGATTCATGAGTGCGGTGCTCGGCTATATAATAAATAATATTTGCATGTCGAGTATATATGAAATATGTGGAGTATATATGGCATGTGTGGAGTATATGGCATGTGTGGAGTATATATGGCATGAGGATATTCTCGAAGCTCCGATTCAGGGCTCAAGTTCATCCGCATTATAGTTATTAAAATCATTCCAATCAGTCCATTCTGTGCTGCCCCTGCTGCTGGATAAGTCTTCGATCGATTCCTCCTCTTCCTCCTACTTCAGTTTTGTTGGGAGTTCTCCCTTTAAGTAGCTGGAGAAATGATCGAGTATTTACGGCTTTCCGAACATAATTATTGGCTTTACATTCTTTTTCACTCCAAACCCACCCAGAAACATATTATTTTTTTATATGTCCGAAATTAAGGCTTCTTCGATTTTCGCCCACTTGGAATTTGGGGCTGATTTCAATCTTTTTATTATTTTCGATTGGTGGTTTCGCAGCATATGGCAGAGTATCACAACTTGGCCCCGATACAAAATTTACTTCCGATGCAGGGCTTAAATCAGGAAGTTGAAAATGGCCTTTTACTCAAAGAACTACGATAAAGAAATACCTACTTTGGTGATAAGTTTGGATTATTACTCTGCACTATTCACAATCAGTTTCAGAATTTCGAAGACTTGGTTGTGCAGCAAGTTGTTTTTGGGGAACTTCCGGCAGAGATCGCACAAGGCAAGCAACCCTCCTACTTCATTGCTGAGCTGTATCCTTGACCAATATAGATTCTCCTTGAGGAGGAAGTTTGTAATTTATAAGGCTTTGATGATTGTTGCTGAGCTGATGTCCTGTTTGGTTGAATTTTCGTTGAGAATGTTCGAAAATATGTCCCAAATTTGATCAATGAAATCCTTAAAACACCTCTCTGCTTTCTTCTTTAAGAGCTTCTTGAGATCTTACATTTTCTATTAATTCTATTCATGCTGGTCCTTCACATTGTTTCCTGCAATCGGCGGCAACTGCGTTTTTCGGATGTATGCATGCAGAATCTGCAGACCAATGTCCAAGGCTCTGTTACCCTAGGTAAACACACAAGTACTGCCGAACTTCTAAAACAGAAATCAGTAATCAGCGATAGATTGTCGTCTTTATAAAGTAGGAGGATAAGATTGCGATGGTTCTATTCTGCATGCGGGTCCAGTTTTGCCAAAGTTTCAACCATGACATAAGTAAAGTTCTAAATGTCGCAATGTGTACCTTTGCAATGAGAGTGTTCTCGGGCATCTGAATGATGGACTTCATAATGCATCTAACTAGTTCCTCCTTGAGGTTTTGGTACTACTTCTCCTTATTCAAGAGCAGATTAATCACAAATTCGCACACCGAATACGATTACATATGTTGCATGAGAATATTCTTGTATATTTTGGTCCTGTAAATGTACTGGGAGATTTTGGTGGGGTTTTTCTTCAGGACCATTTGGAGTATCTTGCAGATGTATCCGCAGAGTGTATGGTTTACTGACTCTTCGTAGAAACAGTTGAAGAGCTGTTAAAGGAAAGGCTTGATTTATCTTGTTACTTTCTTTGTGATTATTGTCTTGACTCTAATCATTTTTTTTGTTTGGGCCACTGGGAAGTCCTATGATGTGATTGATTTCTGGCTATGAGAGCTCTCGCTGAGTTTGTCTTTGGCTTCAGGAGATTGCTTAATGTTGTTTTTCTCCTCGATGGATCTCCTCTGGGAAAGCGGTTGTGATGATTTATTAAGAGGAGGAATATTTTACTGTTGCTCCTCTTCGATCATGTCTTCGAAATCCAGTTTGCGGCTGCTGCCGTTTGAGGAGCAGTATTCGCTGTCACATTATTCCACTTACCTTTCAGTCCACTGCTCCTATTTCTCGTCAAATTCGATAGTTTGAGGCTGCTCCCTGAGCAAGACCTCCTGGAGTTTAGTATTGTCGAGGCTGAGGATCTCTGAGGCTACGAGTGGGTATCTATGTGATGATGCAGCATATACTTATAGTCTCTCTTTTTATCTTGACCTGTGCCCAACACAGTGACATACTCGATGAGCCGTTGGTATTTTCCAATGTCCATGCTAAGTTAAATCGTTGGTACTAACTGTCCAGCTTGGGGTTGTTGTTTCGGAACTCTGCTGGGAATGAATCGATGTCGAGCAGCTTATCGATGTCGGTGTCTGCCTTGTCGAGCAGTTAGTCGACCATGGGGTTGCCCCCGAAGCTCATATGCATCATATCGAATACGACTCAACCAAATAATATATATATATTACAACCTATGTTCATGCGAGTACCCTCAGTCCACATATTCCCGCAGCTGACAGGATAGATAAAGAGTTGACACAATAGGATAAACATCAGTATAAGTATCACAGGTGATAATATTAACATCACAGTGATAAACCAGGAGGTGAGACAGTCCATGATGGTTTGGCATGGTGAGACAGTCCATGATGGTTTGGCATTCGCACTCTCTGAATTCGTTTATATTCTCATCTCTGATTTCAGTACTTGTTATAGATTATTGATTATTGGCCTGTCTATGGATCTTGGTCATGTTTTTAGTTTGTGTGATGTTCCATGCGATGGTAGTTTATGCTGTGGAATTATGCTGGTTTTAAGGCTGAAGCGATATAACGCCTGTGTTGCTATTACTATTACTATTACTATGACTCTTACTCTTCTTACTCTTATTACTATTACGCTTAATTGAGACGTTAAGTCTATTCGTCACCCTTTGAAGCCTACTTGGAGGTCTGCTGGGTGGTTATTGATTCCTGCACATAAGGATAGATCCTATAGTAGATGAATATGATGAGGAGTTGAGCCGAAATGCCCAAACCTGCAACAGTTGGCCATCCGAATTTGCCTGTTAGATACAGCGCGAAGGCCTTGAAGCTGCCAAAGTTGGAAGTGCTCACCAACATTGTGATGATCATTCCCGAAACACCCGACACTGGGAACTGATTTGCAATGATTGAGACCACTAGGCCTCGGAAGTTCTCTAGGACCTGAAATATGAAGATCATGCATGCCATATAGACGGTGTCGGTGGGGAACTGAAAGTACACCAAAAGATACATCGACCACCTGGCCAGCATATAGAACAAGAGCACGCGGTACGGGCTGATCTTTGGCAGATGTTTCGAGGCCAAGTAGATGATCATGCTGATCGGCAGCACATTCAGGTTTGTTATCGTATTCAAGGTGTTTCTCTTCACTCCAGAGTGGATCAGCTCGTACTCGAAACCCGCAATAAAGTAGTTGAACCCCTGGATATAGAACAAGAACATCAGGCATGTTAAACAATAGCGCGTTTTTACATTGAAGAATACCCGATAGAACCCCACGATTTCCCAAAAAGATTTCTTATCTATCCTCTTTTCGCTTTTCAGCCTGCGTTCCTTGTAGAAATAGTGGACTAGCAGGGTCAGGCCCAGTAGGAACAAAGCAATGCACCGTATGATTATTGATGGGTGGGATATGGGCTACTTCAGATCAAAGTTTTAGGCGAATTCCCGCGAGCTTAGTTTCAAGAGGATCATACTCCCCGAGACTGACCCGATTGTCTGACATATCGCTTGGGTAACTCCCACCAGAAAGGGCACTCTCAACTCCTTTAAGGCCATCGCATCCAGAGAGATATCCTGGAGGGCAATGAAGAACACAGACGTGACCATAAGCAAACCCAGAAATGACTCGTATTTCTGCTAGGTGAAAAACGAAGCTGTGAGCAAAATGCAGCTGACTGCAATTTGGCTGAGTACGAGCCAAAACTTCCTCTTGCCATATTTGATCGATGTGAATTTTTAGATAAAGGGGGCCAAGACAAACTTGATGGAGAATGGAATAGACGCTGCTGAAAAAATGCTCAGGACGCTATAAGAGGGCAGGACTGGATACACCATGGTCATTGTTTCAGGCATTGTAAAGATAACGCCCTGAATGAAATAAGAGGATCCCACCAAAATTCTAATCTTCCAGCTCGGCTCAAAAAACTGATCGGCGTTTTCATGGCCTAAATATTCTTTGCTATTGTCTTAATTGCCGATTTGTAGGTTTGCACGTGGAGCCAAGATTTATTAGAAATCGAAGAGGCTTGCCATCTGTTGGCTTTATAATATTGTAATGCGTGTAAATATCTGTTTGTTTACACGCGTTTGTAAGTAACTTACGCGTTTGTAAGTAACTTATGCTATATTCAAATTATATATATTCTCGGCAACACCGAGCAGAGGATGGGATCGATCAAGATAATGAAAAATGTGACTTTCTGAGTGAAGCAGCGTCAAGATAAATTATAATAAAATGAATATATGCGAATTTGGAAAATAATACAAAAATAAAGGAGATAAGGGAGATAAAAATTTTCATAAACAGGAGGCAAAGTCTGGGTCTGATAATGAGAAGGATTGAAAAATAAAATAAAGCAGCTATAATATTCTATTAAATTAGATTAGAAATTTTATAAATTAATTTTATCAATGCATTATTAAATAAATGCATCATAGAGAAAAGAAAGCACAGAAAATAGCATTAGAGATCAATCATGACCCTTGGATCTTCGCGATGAGTTTTTCAATGAAGACATCCTTTTGCTAGATTATACGCTTATACTCCTGAACTTCATCGCTTATCGGGGCTATCGATAGCTGCCCATGATTTGTTGCCCTATCGCGCATTATCGATAGCGAACTTTTCTTTCTTCGTGATCCTTGCTACGTCTTCATTCGCTTGGTGTTGCTCCTAAATCCTTACTTCCAAAAAGTTGACTTAAACATGCTTTGCTCGTAAGCAGTTTATCTGGTCTTTGTTTTCATGTTCGATCGGCTCTATTTCTACCCCATTGAGTCGGCTTTTTCATTATTTGAAACACTCAGACGTATTTCGGGACTCGAAATCGATACGGCAATTTAACCGCGCACCATTCTATTTATGTGGGTTTCTCTTTCTTTGAGGATTCGGTCTTGGTCCTTTATTTTTATGCGGAGGACATTTATTTCTTTAAGCAACTCTGAGTTCTCTCTATTCTTTTTGAGAATTTCAAATTTATGTTGCTGTTCTCTCTTCTTGCTCGTCGTAACTGCCTCGTCCAAACAAACTTATAAATGATCGCGCACGCGATTTAACTATCCCAGTGGGCTGTCTGATCTTTGCTTTAGGGAAGTATATGAGTTCTGGGAGGCGGTGTATTGTTAGAGAATGCCCATCAAGCCCTTCCTGATCTATTGTATCGGGGTTTTGGTGACTTATCGGACCTTCTCAACCACTTCTTCATATTTGGCGTATATTTTCTTGTGTTTCATGGACAATACTTCGTTTTCCTCTTTAAGCTTCAACTTCTCTTTCCTGAATATTTATAGCTTCTGCTCCTTCTCGTGTGTCTGCTGGGTGAGCTTCTCATACTCCAATTATAAATCCGTGAGATTTCCTTTCAATTGAATTATTTCCTCCTCAAATGGGTTATTTTGCTGCTTTAATTCCAGCACTCGATATTTCATAATTTAGTTTGATTTTTACAAATCTTCGATCCGCTGCTCATATACTTTAATAACTTTATTGCGATCTTCAGTCACATTGATGACTTTATTGACTTATTCACCTAAGTGAAGGCATCTACGTTCAACTTATTCCTTCTTTGTTTCTAAGAGCTGTATTTTTTGTTTCAGTATTTCGATTTAGATTCCCTTTTATTTAACCGTTTCTTCAGCATTTTTTTTAACTGACATACATTCGCTATAGTTTTTCTACAACTCCATAATCGTCCTTTTCAGCTGGTTCGTATGGTCATCGTTCTTTTCCTGAAAGTCTTCTATAAGATTTTAGTTCTCTTCTTACAAATCGAAGAGGCGTGACTCGTATTTTTTTTTTATGCCTAAAAGTTACTTATGGGCATGATCCTTATCGAAGATGTTCCTTTGGTAGTTTTAAATAAATGCCTTTCTGCATTACTCAATTGCATCTTCATGTTTCTTTTCGATCATGCTCAGGTTTTGGTCAGCTATTGCTTTATCTCGATACCCTATTTATTTTTCAGTGAGCAGTTTGTTTGTGGTAAGAGCTATCTTCCTCTCATAAATGCGCTATAGATCTCTTACTTGGTTCATTGCTTATTGCTCCTTTGCTTGCAGACTATTCTCAATTAGCTCCTCTAACTTAACTTTCTATAATCTGATTTTCTCTGATTTTTCAAGATGCATCTGCAGTTCCTCGCGGTAGGCTTTCTCTCGATTGCTCTGTTCAGTGCTGATCTGCGACCTGAGCTCTGACAGAGTTGAGGTAAACAGGGACTTGAGTGTCTTGATTTACTGGACATAGGATTAATGCTTTGACAGAAGTGATGTAATTCTCTTTTTTTCGATGCCTATAAACTAATTGAAATCATTTTAGATCTTCCCGAATTCGTAAAACTTTAGATTTCTGCTGGATGAGGTCAAAATCACTCTGTTTTTCTGCTGGATTTGAATGTCGAAATCTTAGTCTGCAGTTTTCAGATTGAATGCTTTGGGTATTGCGGCTTATAAATCAAATACCTTATTCCTGCAAATCCTCCCATCTTTCAAAATGAATATATAGTAATCTCGCACATAAAAAATATCCTTTATTTCTATTTTGTCCTCGCTTAATCGCAGCCCAAACTACTGCACGATTTAACCATTTTCTTAAACAATTGCTGCATTTTTAGGACCCCAAAGCAGAATTTTGCTTTTCTAAGCGGTGTTGACGAAGCTGAGTGAATTATTCGCCATGTCTTATTGGGGCAAGGTTATTGACATCCCTCCAGTTATTTAGAATCCAATGAAATTGAAAATTTAATTTCTTTCTCTAAACCTGCTTGCGAGTGACCATTCATAGAAGCCATCTTTGCAGATTGAAAATATTTTGGAGTCCATTTAATGCCAGCATATTCTCAACACCTTTTTGCCAATGTTCATTGACTCAATTAGAGTCCACTCATTCGTGAGTTCGTTAATCTTAAATATTGTAATTTTGGCCCCATTATTGCTCGAAACAACTGTGCAAAACATGGCCCCTGAATTACTGAAGCTTATGCAGCCACACTTCGAAATATGTATCTACTTGATCAATTTAGCCGAGTTAAAAGTGATATAGTAAAACCTGATGGATTTGTTGAGAGCAACAGCAATTATTGACCGGTTCGGATGAACTGCTACGGTCCTTATTTTTACCAGTGAACTTAAGTTATTTAAGTCATGGCCTAAATCTCCCTTGACAGTGTTGTTCGTCAATTAATTACTATTCGCCTGGTTCTTTTGGGTTTGTTTTTATTCCTACATCTTGAATTACATAAAGGGCTTATACTGATTGGAACTATACAATTGCACACTTGAGAAGTTAACGGATGCAAAGAATGGCTGGCTGCTGCCGAAAACTGTAAAATCGAATGATTTTTGATGGCTAATGTCTTTTGTTTGCAAGTAAGTGCTCGTCATGAGGCGATGGGCTTCTGAGACATTCTCTTGCTCTTCGATTTGGGTTGAAAATGTTGGGGTGTAGATGATGGATGAGCTCATTTTGGAAAAGTATGCAAACACATCTTCCTGGGGTGAAATACATGGGCTGGTGCAATCCATCAACAACTCATCATGAAATTAACACAGCATTTCATATTTCCCGTTAGTCTTCTTAAACACCTTGAGGATGCATCCATCGCAGGCTACAAAGCCACAAATGAGAGGGACGGCTCGATGCAATCGATGGAAGTCATTAATTTACTGGCATGTCTTGCGGTCCACTATCACATTGATTTGTTTGTCATTGTAGATGATCAGCTACCCGTCGATCCAAAAATGACTATCTACTTTCTGCAGTGTGCTCTCAACGGCATTCTTTGGATTCATCGGATTCGTTGGATTTGTTGGATTTGTCGCAATACTTTTGATGCTGTCTTTGATACTGTCTTTGATGATTTCTTTGATGCTGGCCTTCGTCTGCCCAACAACTTTATGAATATACTCCCGATCCCGATAGACCCTACCAACTCCCTTTTCCAGAAATTAATTTTTATAGACTGTGATATGGTTCTCATTCAAAATCGACATCGAAGATTCCGGCCCTAACACTATTTCCTCCGCTTTGCCTTCAATCAGGCCTTTTGCAATAACGCACCGATGAACACAATCGAAAAATACAATTTCAATCATCGCATGGTCGTTGAAGTTGTGCGCGCAAGCTATTATGAGTATGTTCTAGTTATACACCGAATGAATAACTGTGTCCTATAGCAGCTGATCTTCTTGAAGTTGCCAGAATATTTTGTATGACTGCCTTTATTGGATGTTTGCCTGGTAGAAGTTTACTGTTGTGTACTGGCTGTGACTATCTGGTTTCTCCACTGACAGGAGGCTCTCCTTACACCAAAACAAATTGTGAAGGGTTGCGAATTTTTATTAAATGTGAATAAAAGTTGGCTTTTCATCGTTTGCTACAATTTCTCTAATGCAAAAGCCTGAATCAATCAGATAGGCAATTTTGGTGTAATCGAAAATAGCAAATATGTTGCTTGGGGTTTGTCTGCATTCTACCAATTTAAGCCACTCCATTTGTTTAATAATTACAGATAACGGCTGAGGCTATTATAATGCTTAGATGGCCATAACAAAAATATCATGAAGGATGTCCCTTTAGACCCACAAATAAGATCGACAAAATAAGCATAGGCTGAAATATCAATAAGTCTGAAATGGCTTATAGTTGAATTATTTTTGACGAAATATGATTATAAATATCTGTATATAATCATAAGAATTTGAATTGTACGAATCTAATTCTTTAATAGCTTACCATTTGAAATTCCATTCAAATTAGATTGCTATAAATTAAAGAACTAAGAAATGCAGGACACTCCGGAATAAAATAAATAGCAAATCTCGCATTCCATTGAGATTAAGCATCCATACTTATTCGAGGCCGAAACCAAAAGACTTAAGGGCTATTATTTGAATTCGAATAAGCAGGCAGAAATAATCAATAATCGAGTCATTTTTAATAATAGTGTTGGGACAGTGCGATATGTGGGTGAGCTCAAGCACGAGGGTCGTCCTAAGAACTCAGAGGGAGAACTCTGGGTGGGAATTTAGTGGGATGAAGATGGAAGAGGGAAGCATAATGGAACTGTTAACAAGTATTAGTATTTTGCGTGCAAATAAAACAGGGGTTCCATGGTGAAATTCTAAAAAATTGAATTTGGCTACAAATTGTAGACAGCCCTCTTTAAAAGATACTTTCGAATGGAATAGCTTCACCACGCCAAAAACATTTACTAGAGCTTGAAAGAGTTTAAAAAATAACTCGTGGATCATACAGAAGAAGAAAAACAAATAAAATGCCAGGAACTTGTCAAAAAGAAAATCCACAAAATTTAGTATGATTCTGAAGCTTATCTCGAAACAATGAATAAGGGCAAAAAGATTATGGTTTAGTTCATAGGGTTCGATTAAATATGGACGAAATTAAACACTCTAGAAAAGCTATATAGCATTTCGCTCGCAGAAAGTAGAATATGTGACTTAGGATCAAAGGGCTATCTCTCAGGTCTCTTAACTAACCTTAAAATTCTGTCATTGGAAGATAACTTGATTTCAAACTGGAGCCAAGTATTTCAACTCGGCTTATAATTAAAAAGCCTGACCCAGCTTTCCTTAGCAAACAACAAAATTGCCCCTCCAGCTTTTAACTGCATTTCAGAAGTCGATGCAATTCGTATTTAAGATCGCGACGAGTCCTATGATATAAAATAGTATCCTCAGATCTTTATGAATTTGCAATGCCTTATTCTAATCAATACCAATTTAACTTGGTAGATTCTGTTCAAAGTATCATCAGCTTTTGCTCATTCGATTACATAGCTCATTTTATGTAAAAATGATTTGGGTGCTATTTAGGGCATTGACGAGCAGAAAATAAAGGCCATGAAAAACTTATCCTTCCTCAATGTGGAATAGACGAACCTGACTTCTTTCGAAGGCATAAAGAGGTTCCAAAGTTTGAATATTGAGAAGATAATTGTGAACAAAAACTCGATTAAGTAACTGGGCCAAATTGAGGGATTTAAAAATGTGAAACATCTTTCAGTACAATACTGCGATATTGATGATCCTGTGGTGATTTCCCAAATTTCTAGGTTCCCTGAGCTCGAGTCGCTAAATATTAAGCACAACCCAGTAGGCGACCGCATGGGAAATTCCCACGTGCGAATGCGATCTGTCGCAGAAATTACCAAACTTAAAATCATCAATGGCTCAATGCTTATCAAGTACGAAAGAAAGGATTGCTAAATTTACTACCTGAGAGAAAGTTTCAAGGAGTATTTCTGCTTAAAGAAGGTGCCCGACTATGACTATGACTACAATGACTTTTTAGAATACTGCAAGATTCATCACCCTGGAATCGGCTATTTCATCAAAAAATATGGAAACCCTTACGAGGTCGAAGGTACTTCATGATTTACAGTAGAAAAAAAATAAATCAAAGAAATAGTGAAAAACGAAGTGAAGGAAGTTTAAATGAAAAAGGGGACTGGCATAATCAATGCGACAGTCTATAATTCCGAAACGGATACTGTGGAACGTAAAAAAATTCCATTGACATGGACCGTTAACATGCTGAAGAACCTATTCTCGAAGCTTTACAAAATCCCAGTTGCTGTACATTTTGCATTATATCTAGAATCAATTAATTATGTGCCAAATCGACATGAACACCCCTGGGGAATAGATGGTGGAAGACCATAAAAATATCTCCTTTTATAACTTAATGAATGAGAGTCGAATTACGCTAAGTCGTAAAAATGTGTGATTATTGGTGTCTGAATATTCTTTAATGTGTACTTCTCTTAACATAATCTGGAAATAGGAACGAAATAATATCTGTTTACAGCACAATCGAAACTATGTTTGCCTATAATATTGATTTTAATAATAAATAAGGTTATATTACGTATGAGTTATGAGTAATAGCATAATATAAACCATCATTATTTATGATTCCAATTTCCCCTCGGAACGCGAACACTGCAAATATCCTGGCCCTAACTTTAACGTATCTGCCACAAATAACATAAAAACTATAAAGATATGATGAGCCTTCGCTCGAACAATTAGACGCACTGATCACAAAGTATATATAACGTCGAAACTAAATAAAAAGGCCAATTTTGGAGGATCTGGAGTCAGATGAACAGAATACTCTATCGATATAGAATCTGACTGTGGCCAACTTGAATATACTGCACAACAGCTCATAGAGTGCAGTTATGGCATTAACAAAATAGTTATAATAGTTTGAGAAAACCAAAGAATCTATTCAAGAACTCAATAACCGAGTCCTCAAATAGTTTATCCAGAGCAACTAAATTGCTATCAATGCATTCGAAGATAGGAAAAATAACTCAAAGTATTCCATTCTCAACAATGTCTGTCGAGACTTAATCCTGGAGCTGTCCAAGTCACGGGACATTGAAGACGTAGTGACAAACTTGCAGGAGAATCTCCGTAAAAACTCCAACTTCGAAAGAGACCAGGACATCCTCGAAGTGGTGGAGCAGTACTTAGCTGAAGTAAACGACATTATGAGTGATGAGTAAGGAGATCAGTCAGCATCCAGCCGTTCTGCTATGCTACTTGAGTTTATCTAATGATAGCCATATATGCAATCTTGTGTAACTTCCTCCCAATAATCCTATATCATTAGAGCGATAACTGTTGGCCATTGAACACATGTTTCTATGGCATATTGCAATTTATGCTATTTATTTGTGTGAATTAATTGTGGCGATTGAATTCAGACCGTTGTGATAATTCGGATGATCGCTCCTTCAAATTATTTTGATGTGTGATATTATTTATATTCGATAAGGACACTGTCGAACAGAGTATCGGAGAACAAATTTGACACATGAATAGTCTTAGAATTTAATCTCAACGATCAGCATTCTACTTAGCACAGAGGCACAGTCTGTATCAAAAGTTTGAAGAGCAAGTTTCTAAGCAATCAGATACAGTTGCAGCTGGCTGTTCGCCGCCAACAATCTAGGAGTATTAGGCTGTAGAACATTCAGGGTTGTACTTCGAAAATTCTAAGAGCAATAGAAAAAGGAGCGAGTTCATGTAATTCTGCGAATTGATCACTGCCGATGCTATTGATCTCAAGACTCTTAAGAAACTTATTAGACTGGGTATTTTTGTTGAGAGGCTGCATTTATAAGTGTTAGATGTCATCTTTTTGGCATTGGAGTGCATGCCAGTCTCCAAAATTTCCATCTTAACTTTTCACCTTTGTAAAAAAAGCGAACATTTCAGAGTGACTCTAATTGCTAAATTGGAATGTCTGCTTCAAAAGGATACAAAAAACTATGCTGAAATTGTGTTTTTGACTGACATCTTCTTGTTTGGCATCTACACTTCTGAGGCTGAGCTCTATGAGAGAGTAATCTGCCTATTTTTATTGGAAAATAAAGCAAAATGCGTCAAATTGGAACACTTTTGCCATTACTTTGCCAACTTCTTCCACTGTTTCATGCATACTGAACTAACACACAAAAAGTTTAGAGACAAAATACTGCTCTTCATTGAGGACTACATTTTCAATGCCTTATAAACATAAATAACCAAGCAAGTGGCACGAGAGTACGAAAAGTTGAAAGATCTTCGAGCATGTTACGCTACAATGAGTGAAGATTCACCTGAGGCATAAGTTTACGAAAAATAGCAGAGTTACCTGAGATCTTATAACACCATTAAATAAACGAATGAAATGCTGGCCAGACTATGGAGGGCTCTTTTGATAGAAAATTTTGATTGCATTCAGTAAATGCATAGAAAGTTTATGCAGGCCTTGGCCGCAAAGGGAATTTACTTTGATATGAGCGACGTAGTATAATAAATTAGTGGTGAGCAGCTTCTAGTCCAAATTAAGAGAGCTTGTCAAAACTACAAAAATCGTAAATTTTATTTCGCAGATGATGTTTATGAGCTGAATTAAGAGCTGCGCTATGAGGCTATCCTACCAAACATACAAAATCCTATTTCTCTTCTGGATAGCCAATTTATCGAGGCCTTGAACTCATGTGATAATACGAATAGCTCACTACAATTGAGCGTGACTTTTCTATAAAAGTTCAACAAAAATGAGAACAGGGAGAGCATTGTTGCTGAAGTGTTCAAAAGGATGTCAGAAAGGTATAATTTGCCATACATTATTCGCGTTTTGGCAGAAGTCAGTAGGGTTGAGCCACAAATTAAAGGGATAGTGCTCAGCAAAATCGCATAAATTAAAAAAAAACAATCAATAAACCCAAACAATGACAAACCATTCCCCCCCAAATATTTCAAACGGCTCTCGAGCCTCATCGCCTAGCTCTGCAAGTTCGGGCTATACGATCCTCTCCAATATTTACAGGATCTCCTGATACAAATTGAAAACAAAACAGATCAGACTGTGGCTCAATTTTCAATCAGCAATTTGTAATACTCTTCAGCCAAGACCCTATCTTCGAATTGTTTGTCTTTGAACAGAACTGCAATATCTGTGACAGATGCTATCGATGTGCTCTCCAAAATGAGCCGGTTCACCTACTATTATTCCTTGTAAGTTCACATCATGTACAATTTCGATAACGCAGGTTCAATTTCATAATAGATATGATATACAAAGGCATAAAAGGGAGCTACATTGCTTACGATCTTGAAACCATATCCCGATTTAATGCCTTAGTAGCATATTTACGACAATCACCAGCCCAGCAGCATAACCAGTCAATAAACCAAGAAACAGATGTGGGACTGCCATTAGAATAAATAAAATGTGAGAAAGATGCGATTTCAGTGGCAAAGAAAATAGCAAAAACATTAAAATAATGCAAAGATAATAACTAAAGATAGAAATAACTGTAAGCCATCACTGGAATGATAAAGAAGGCAATTGACCATCATAACTTTATTTCGAGCTATTACTATGCCGATCTCATTTTCAAAGTTATGAATAAAAGTGTTGATGCTTCCATTTTAGAGCTTACCAAGGCCAGGATTCTCGACAATATGCATAAACGAAATTATCAAGGAGCTGCGAATTGGGCTCGATTTCTTGGCGAGCTTTATTCATACCTAGTTATCAAACAAAAGGATCTCATTCAGTATCTCCACAAATCAGTATTCTAACCACATTTTCATCAATAAAAAGCAGCAGTCATCAAAATTATATGTTCAGCCCTCGAAACATGTAGAAAGCATCTTGTGAAAACAAAGAGCCGAAAGTAAATGGGGGAATCACTGGTTTTTTTGTTGAAAGTCAAGAAGTAGTTGCTGTTGGTTAATGGGCTGAAAAATGCGATATTAGAGCAATAGTTTGCGGATATTTTGGAATATTTTCATCCTGCGCTCACATTTTTAGCAACTGTGGATTAAATAGTTTGTTTTGAAAGGCAAAAATACCCTATGAATGAAGTTTAAATGGAAATGAATGAAATGATGACCCGAAAGTAAAAATTCAAGCCGAAGCAGCCAATTCAATATATTTCCACATAAATAAAGTATGAGGAAGCCACAAATGCAAGTAGCTGTTCGAAGGATCTCGTTGAACTGGCAGAGCTCTCCGAATTTGAATAACTCTAAAAATATGGCAAAACCAAGGTGCCAACAGTAGAAGTCAAAACTGAACAGAGAAATCCATAAATAAGGAATGCTAAAAAAATCCTAATTATTTCAAGAAATAAAATGGGGTTAAGAAAAACGAACCAAGTAACAGTAGGAAATTATCTGTGATTATGCATGAAAGAAATTTGACCTCAATAGATCAAACAATAAATAATTCAGCATATTTTGGTGTGCAAATTAAAGAATCTTCTTTCAATATCAAATCATAAATAAATTACGCTCACAGTATTGTTCGATTTTCATTTTTGGTTTTGATACTTTTTTAGTGATTCAATTCTGTTGTTCTTTCGTTTGTCCTTGTTGTTGGTCTTTGACCGCTTTCTTTGCATTTTTTTGTGAGAGTCCTTTTGAAGAGGTCTAATAATACCATACTATGAAGAGAGCTCCTGAGGCAATTCTTCAGCCTTGAACTATCGGACAGTCATTTATGATTCTTCTTTCTACGAATGAGAATACAGCTTACGATTTAGTCGAGAACAAACTTATAATTTTTATTAAAACTATTGAGTAGGTGATTAAAAAAGTCATTGGAAGGAGGCAAATATTTGCCAGCCAACTCAATTGCTTTCAAATGCAGGAGTTTGCACTTTGAGATAGTTGCATCTTTGTTTAGTTTTCTGTACTTCTCGATTATCTTTAGAGTGTCAAGTCCTTCGTCAAACTAGCTGAACCTGGTTTCTGTTGCAATGGTGAAGTAGCAGACCGAGACATATAGGACGAGTTACAATATTTTCTGAGAGGAGAGCAGATAGTAGGTGTCGGAATTAAGGTTGAATTTCATATGCTTAGGCTTCAGAGCCATTAAAACTCCTATGTGAAACTAATCGACCCAAGTTGAAGTTTTCTGGACTCCGAGAATGTTTCTGGGAGAGATGAGGCTGATCCCCAAATCCAATTGTTTTCTGACAATCTTCTCGTTGTTCTCTGCATTATTTTTCCAGTAGTATATGTTTTTCCTAACTTACTGATAACTTACATGATCCTTTCAAAATACTCCCTTTTCTCATCGACCAGTTTGTGTGTCGATGGCAGGTTGGAGAGTTACATCAAACTTTTTTCAGCCTCTTTGATTACAATTCTCTTAAAGTCGACTCGGTCGATCTGTGATTTGCTCTCGGTCGATGTTTCTGTTGTTTAGTGCTCGTTGCTAGACATGAGATGTTCATAGCATATCGCCTCAAGCACACGAAAACATTAAATGAGTTTGTTCAGGCTCCTTTCGGCGTAGATAATGGACTCCTTGTGGCGACTATTTTGAGAGATCACCGCACAGAATTGGAGCAAGAGTTTCACATATTCAATATTGAATGAAACATTTTACTCTCGGGAAACGACGTAGCCCTGAATAAGTTAGAAGTTAGTGACTGCTTTTTCCATGAGCTTGGCGCACTCCTCAAACTACTAAGCCCTGCAATAAGCAATTGTGATACTGTTGGTTCATGTATGCTCTATTATAGTAATAGACAGAAAGATAGTTGAAATATATTTTCTTATTGTTACTATATTCGGCTTTCTGAGATAGATTCACATTTCTACTTCAATAAGTTCTTCAAGCTACTTGAAAAGGTTCTCTGCAGTTGTCAAATCATTCGATTTGAGTGCCTCTAGGATTATCAGATCATTCAGTCGCTGAATGTTTTCAGCTTGTTTCGAATCTGAATAGTAATATAAGCTGCACCATATCGAGGAGGAGTCATAAACATTTTATGAGGATGCCTCTTATCGAGTTCGATGCTGCCCCTTCTAAATTGCTACTCATTTTCGGACTTGTCCTGCATTCACAATTATAATATTGTGCAATTAATTCCATTGAATCTTATTGATGAAGTACTAAGAAACACAATGGAGTTAATGGAAGGATAATATCGATGGAATTGTGGATGTCGCCTATACATCTTTAAGGTGAGATTTATATATTATTTATCTGACAAATCATTGATACTGACAAGAATAATGGAATTTATTCGATTCAACGCATATCTCTCTTCAGAATTTGCTATCATAGTTTCGGTAATCAAGACTAAGTCTAAGACATTGTAAAGGTAAAGCATTGAAGAAATGTGACTATTATATAAAATTGATCAGATCATCAGAGAAGTATTAATCGACTGAATATATAAAGATATTAATATACTATATTCGAATAAATATCATTGGTGTTGGCTCGATTTAAAATTAATTATAGAAACTGAGTTAATGCTTAAAGTCATCACTCAACAATATGCGAGAAGCTTACTACAATCGAGTTGTGCTCAATTTAGTCAGTCTCAATTGCAGAAAGTTGTGCTGTTCCCAGGCAATGGGATCGGCCCGGAAATTTCACAGTCTGTTATCGATATTTTTGCGGCTTTGAAAGTCCCAATCTAATGGTAACATCATCAAATACACACGAAAGGACAAACTGAAGATGGTGATTTGATTTCAGCTGAATCTATTGCGAGGGTGCAGGAATTGAAATATGGTTTAAAAGGGCCCTTTGAAACTCCGATCGGCAAAGGATTTCGTTCTCTCAATGTCACTTTGAGGAAAAAATTACAACTATATGCCAATGTAAGGCCATGCCGAAGCATAATTGGAATAAAGACTCCATACGAAAATGTGGATGTGGTGACCATGCGAGAAAATACCGAAGGGGAGTATTCTGGCTTAGAGCATGAAGTGAGCCCAGGGATCGTTTAAAATTTAAAAATCATCTCGAAAGTGGCCTGCGAAAATATCACAATCTATGCGTTTGAGTTCGCCCGCAAAAACAATCGCAAAAAAATAGTTGCATGTCATAAGGCAGGTGTTATGAAAATGGGCGATGGCCTCTTCATAAAGACCTCGGCAGAAATTGCTAAGAGATATCCGTAAATCATATACGAAGAGGAGCAAATCGACACTGTGTGTATGAAGCTTGCCAAGGACCCAACCCAATTCGATGTCATGGTGATGCCTAATTTGTATGGGGATATCGTATCTGATCTCTGCGCAGGTCTTATTGGTGGATTAGGCTTGACAGCTTCAGGGAATGTTGGGAAGGACTGCGAAGTATACGAGGCTGTACATGGGACAGCCCCGGATATTGCTGGCAAGAACTTAGCAAATCCAACTGCTCTACTGTTGTCAGGGACAATGATGCTCAAAAGCATGGGGATGAAAGACCAGGCAGCAAATATATAGAATGCAGTATTTAAGGTGATAAAAGAGGGGAAATGGTTAACAGGAGACATCGGTGGGAAAGCTAAGACCACTGAATTCACTAAAGCAGTAATTGATAATTTATCTTGAGAACTGCTAATTTGAGTCAATATTCCACAAATTAAATATGAGTATAATTAGAATTAAAAGCCTGAGCCTACCCCTTCTGCCTATCCCCCTCCCAGCCCTAAATTCATCAACTTACTACTCAGTTTGTATTATAAGAGCCTACCTAATTCAATTAGAGATCACACGAAGATCACACGATCAGGATCACACAATCGCACGATCATTTCAATATCTCCAAATCTTCCTTAACAGCAATTTCCAAAACGAGGTTTATCCACAGTAGCTCGATTTTGCACATCTGCTTACTCCTCCATTTCGATTTCTACATGAACATGGCCTCCTTCATCTTATCGATCACATCGCAGACATACAGGTAGAAGTTTGTGTTGATCAGCTTCTCATTACTACATTATTAACATCGTCTACTATAGGAAGAACACGACGATCAGCAGCAGGTGCACTCCTCGGGCCTTAGGACCGAAATTCAACTTCAACTGTCGAAACATATATGCAATATCGATTAGGGAAGTGTATGTGAGTTTGTCCACTGGGCAAACCGAGCTGTTTTTGTAGTAGAATTCATTTAAGTTCAGCAGCATCTCATAAATATGCAAGGCCTCATACTTCTCGAAAAGGACTGTGATGTAGTTGATTGAGATTCGCTTGTTGATGGGGTTGGAGGGTGGCTCTTGGTAGAAATTCTCATGCACACACGCAATGAGTTCGCATTCGAGTTCAAATTTTAACTAATTCATGAGATACTATTTTTTAAACTCGAGGCCTTGTTCTGTTTTGATCGGACGTCCAATTTTCGGATTTTTATTCTTCGCTTATCTATCCATTTTATTAATATATTATTGTTAGCCCGCAGATGTATAGGCATTCACAGTTTTTGCAATCAGATCTTACCCATGGACTGCTGAGTGTTTACAATTAATTAGAGTAATTTATAAGAATATGTGTATATTTATTGATTATTCAGATGAAGCTACTGAATTCGCTAAAAATGCTGGATGTAATTCTTTGATTAAAGTTTCTCAGGAGCATTCATTATGCATTCATTGCTTTGTGGCAAATGTCTGACTCTCAATAAACTGGGGATAATGATATTATTTCGATTGGGAGAGTCTCCTCCTTCATTTTCGCACTTGTTAATGAATTAGGATGGCGCTTTTTTATCTGATTATTCCAGCATTTCTTACATATTAAATTCAACAGAATGACTTCGAAGGAAGCATGCACAAAAATATAGGCCATCCTCAATACAGAATACCCCAAATTGGAACTCAGTTCGCTCCCATCGCACCTCAAAGATGCATAAAAACTATCAGCCCTCGCCAGATGCATATAGTACAAACTGCCCAAGTATTTTTACCCTCCAAAAGTGGCATAATTCGCTGATGAGCTTTTCGACGAGTACATCTAAAAGTATGTGTATCGAGTTGACGAAATAGCAACCGTGAATATGTAGCCCAATTTAGCATCACACATTCTAGACTAGTAACGAACAGCTCATACACTCTCTTATCAATCGGATACTCAATAAATCTAACTAAACTCATCTGAAAGCATGCCAAGTTTCCAGAAGAAGTTGCCCCACGAAATTAAATCACTCATGAAGTTAATGAATAAGTCCAAAATGAAGCAGCTCAAACTAATCACAAATTCATAGCTGATTCGAAACATTTAACTAATTGAGAGTCGCAGAAGTTAGTCGTGTGTGATTGATCTGACCAAGATTACAAATGCGAAAAACAAGAAACATTTTCAAAACTAATGCACGTAGCCACATGCAGGTACGAATGGGGATGCGAGCAGCATGAAATGGCAAGAGAAATGGAATAAAAAGCCGAATGAATGCGAGAAATAAGTGCTCACAATTGTCCTTGGATCCAATATCTCCCTTGAGACCAAACTCATGAGGGCCTAAGTGCAAAGGCTGTCAGCCACCAGCTTTTCAGTGCTGTCCGAATAAAAGTAAAAGCAGATGTCGATAACTGAGCAGCAGAAACTGGAACTCAGCTACATCATCAATCGAGTCACGACAGAGACGACTGAAAGCTTGGCTTCATAGATAAAACAAATAATAACAGCAGACGAATCTCTATGCAGATACTTTGTGGGCAAGCTTGTGGAGACTTGCTTCCAGAGTTCTGCCTCAGCAATAGAGGTCTTCAATGGGCTCATTGTCCGATTAGTCAAGATATCTCCAAAGTGCTTCGCATGGAGTTTGCGGGAATAGACAGGCTTCAAAAGAAAGCTAAATAATTTCCATTGGGTTTTAGGCTGCTATTTTCAGTAATGCTTCGAAGCACTCCTCTCGAGCATTGACTGCAACCCCAAATCTTTGGTAGCTTTGTGCACAGCCATTGCCCATTTAGTAAAGTCCCACAAATTCTCCACCAAAATCTTCGCATAGATCGTCGTAACCCTCCTTAAGGTGATCACCCTCCAACAAACCAAAGTTGAAACTCATTTCGAAGTGTTAATTGCAATGACCGCAGTTCTGGGGAGTGACTATCATCGATTCTAACAAAAAATGATGTTGCCTGAAGCATTGGGTTCTCAGCTCATCGAAGATATAAGGGCACTCATATCGACTCACCAGCTAGGAAGCAGCCTCATCCAGATCATGACCCAAATCAACCAGAGCTTGCCATCAGAGACCGAGAGAATAAAGTGCTTGCTGATTAACCTCAAGGAGAAAATCGAAACCAATGAGCCGAAAGGAACAATCATTAGCTAACCAAAAAAATAGTAGAGTTCACACAGCTAAATATAAAAGATAATCGAGTTATAGCTTCAGAAGTAGTGCCCAGCCATCTAAACATTGAGGAAGCTGCACAGTCTCCCTCAAAATTAACAGAAAGTCATCGAGATTCTGCTCATGGCCAGCTACAATGGCGATAAGAACAAAGTAAAGAATAATATAAGCGTCATCAAAGCAGTCGTAGATTTAAACACAGCAAATGTTTAAAACTTCAAAATTGCATGGAAAAAGAATTGCTAACTATTTTATCTGTCGGAATGCGATTACCCGTATATGATTGATGCGCTGGCTTAGATACTGAAACATTTTGCCTTACGCAATCGAATAAATGAGTATCGGCTTGAGCTGGATGGAGACGATGAAGAGTATGAGGATCGGAGGAACTTTAACGATAAACTATTTAAGAGACTCGATCACTACGTCTAAACCAAAAACACACTATGATCTTATCGCAGATTTAGTCCAATTTAACATCATTTATTTATTATCGCATATGTCAAAATTGTCATATTTAATTTCCCATATTCTAAAGAATTCTCCACCTTGATTCAAATAACGCTTTAAATATAAACTATCCCTTTAAAGTTCGCTGATCATTAATTCATCTTTCGAACGACTCTACTTAAAATTGAGAGTATTACAATCCCCAACAATAGCTATCATCATCTGAGTCCCTGATTGGCTATTTATTCATACAGATTATCACACATAGACAGCAAATGCAACTATAGACAGTATTATTTATAATGATATGTGAGCTGTGGATTAGCATGCTACTGACATTATGGAATACAATATGGTTGTGTGGTGGTGCCAAATTATACATATTAAATTGATTCCAGTGAATTTAGTTGGCATAAATGCATCAGAGGCGACAGAAAAAGGAGGAAAATACGTGCACTTCATCTTAAATGCAGCACGGCAATGATGACACAATTAAAAATAATTATAAAAAGCTGAATCGTAAACCCAGAGAGACTCGTAGGCTCGGATTCACTAACCACGCGACTCATGAAGACCAGGAGAAAACACTGTAGTCCCAGAAATAGCCCAATATTGATCAAGGGCCTTTAAAGAGATTGGCTCTAAGCAAAAGTTCACAATTCATATCGAATGCCGAGAGCCTCGAACTCGTAAAATCAATGCCCAAGTTGCATATATGCTCACCAAAATTCCCCACTTCCCCTCCACCAAACAACCTGCAATGCGTCCGATCACGGCAGACGACAGTTTCCATGGGAGATAGTTTCTAATTAGCTTCAGCCGAGTTATAATAAATAAAAGTAGCCTATCTGAAAGTGTGCCGAGAGAAGAAGGTCATCGACCATGAGATATTCTTGAAGGATAAGAAAATTATGCACTTGGAGGCAACCATCCAGCAACTGGACACAAAACTGAAGAACTACAGCATCCTAATGAAGTAGAAAGACAGAGAAATCGAGAAACTAAATGAAATAATTTCAGCAGGATACGCAGAAATTAAAATGCTAGAAGAAACAGTCAAATAGAAATAGAAATAGAAAAGGAATCCCAACATTTCGGATCCCATCGATGATTCAACGATGGAGTGCAGGGACAGCGAACTGCTCATCCGTGGCCTCCAGTAAAAGAACAAGTACCAATAATTGTCGATCATGATGCTCAAGAGAAACCTGTACATGAGCACTAACAAACTCGAAATGGAGTGCGTCAAATACAAGCATGAGAACAAGAGGCTGCGCGGGTAGATTCGGGCGAACAAATTAAAACTGCAGTCTGCCAGAAATGCAAATGAGAAACTAATCGACCAGTCCAAATTAGATTAAACAATTGAGCTGGATCTGTCAAAGGACTCATTAAACGATTGATACTTATTTATATTAGTTTACGGGGGAGAAATCATTCGAAGGAGTATATTTGTTATCTTTGCTATATTTGTTGCATTCATTATTGTCTTTATTATTGTATTCATGATGGTATTTGTGATTGTCTTGATTATTGCTATTTTTAGTTGTCTCCATATGCTAGTGTGATGCTTATGTCAATTGCTTTATTGGTGATCTGTTGGTTGGATAGAATCGGAAATAGCCCAAAATTCAAATTATTAAATTTATAATCATAATTTAACTGATGCAGATTAATCTAAAACATGAAGAGCTCATCCAAAGGGGTATAATTGAAACTCCTGTCAAAAGAGGGACTCCCAAAATGGAAAGTGACCTGAAAACTGCAGAAAGTCAAAGCAACTCTCAATTGACAATCTCAGATATCGACGCTGAAGAATTGTTCCATAATTTCAGCAAGATGGTCACCGTATCTGAAGTCCCTGAAGAATTCGAAGACCTGAACCCATACAGGAAGCTGGAATTCGCTGGGCCGAGCAGTGAGCTTGACTTTGACCAATCTACAGCTTCGATGAAGAAAAAGAAGAGTACCAAAGTTAGTGGATCGAAGTAGTGCATTCGAGTCAGACCTTTCCTTTTCTCAAACTAAAAAGAATAGCAGGGCAAACTCATCTAGAATAAATCTGAACAGGATACCAATTCCCCGAGGAATGATCTAAAAGAGGGGCTTAAAACACCCCCTAAAAAGATACGAGAAAGCACAAACCTCCACAATGCAGCTGAGAAACAAAACCCGTTCAGGGATCTCCGACCACATTCCGAATGATTCTTGATATTTAATTGATGCATGCATGACTCAACTTATTGTTTGTTTAGCATAATACACTAATAAGTATGCTTATTTCTCACTAATATCTGCAATTTTAATTGAATGATTGAAATGCTTCCAATTAACAAACTACTAAATTATTTAAAAAGAGAATATCAAGCATCTGGACATTTGGTTTGCTTGGCCTGAGCCTAAGTCTGATCACAGATTTCCAGCCACATCTTCACATAGAAATCATCTTGATAGTTCCTTGATTGTTCGGTAGTATTCACTCTTGGCCATAAATCTATTGTAGATAGCCTGATACACATTTCCCTCGATTCTCATTAAAGCAGGTATCAAATTCTCTTAGAGTTCACCCCGAACCCTGAGTAAATTTTCAATAAGTGCAGGGTTGCAATAGCTCGATGAGTAGTGCACCGACCTCTCTTATTGGTTGGTATTACTGCGAGCAACTGGCTTGTTAACAATGGCGATCATAGGCAATATTTCTAGTTGCAGTTTAACTGACTCTATGACCAGCAATTCGTAATTTGTGGACTATTACTACTATTCATAGTGGTTGTTTGTGTTCATTTTTGATACAGCCCGTCTCTCTATCTATGCTTTATATATTTTGTCATGGGCACTGTTCCGAA
>NW_028282073.1:0-21631 GCF_059751285.1 Brachycentrus maculatus
TCCCAACCCCAACCCCAACCCCAACCCCAACCCCAACCCCAACCCCAACCCCAACCCCAACCCCTATTTTTTTGTTTATTTTTTGCATGTTTAATTATAAACATCAAAATACCAAACATCTAATATATTATTGGAATATTAACTGCTTTCAAGGACCAAACAAAGTAAAACGTATTACAAAATTATAGGAAAATTGTAACTCTAAAATTTGATGTTATCTCTGCAATTGGCACTATTAGTAATGTTAATTCTGATGTTTGATTATAGCTGAGGCTATTTCCCAACCCAACCCCAACCCCAACCCAACCCCAACCCCAACCCCAACCCCAACCCCAACCCCAACCCCAACCCCATCGGCTTTCATGATATCTTCATGCTGAATTGCAATATACAATAGTTTCATAGATGGCTATTTGACATTAATTTATAATTAGAATGAACTACAATCAACATAACAGACAAATCATACTCCACTGTTGTTGTTTCTTCTCCTTGAGTTTTTGTAAACAAATTAGGTGCTTTGGAATAAGGGACTTTGTTGTTGTTGTTGTTGTTGTTGTTGTTGCTGCTGATGTTGTTGTTGTTGCTTTTGTATGAAGGGGTTGCTGCTGTTATTGCTATTGTTGTTACTATTATTCAGTTGGACGGTATTTCCGAATATTGTTGGATTACTATAACTATTGTTATTGCTGTTGTTATTGCTTTTGTTATTGCTGTTATTATTGCTGTTGTTATTGCTGTTGCTGGAGCTATACCAACTACTGTTATTATAACTTTTGCCATTGCCATTATTATTAATATTGTGATTGTCATTGTTATTAATATTGCGGTTACCATAATTATAAGACTAATGAATTGGAGCTGATATTTGCGATTCCATTGACTGATTATTCATAATTAGAGTAGTATTGTCATAATTGGGGTTTGTTTGGCTGTTGGTGGCACTTTGCTATGGTATGTGAAATTGGTTGCTATTTTGGCTTTAAAGATTATTGGGATGGATTTCGATTGTATTCTCGGTTATTATGTTTCCTGTGCTTGAAGAAGTCGGGTCATTGTTGCTCATCTGGTTGAAGAGTAGTTTGAGGAACTCTTCATCCAATGCTGGCAAATACTCCTTATTTTAAATTAATAGCCGATACTGCTCTGACCCACTCACATTGCCAGATTGCGAAGTGGCAGCCATCGGCTATTCATAAACTACCGTAGGAATAAAAATGCTGACTGAGTCACCGTTATCGACTAGCTGTATTTTGCCTGCATTGACCAAAATTTAGAAGAAGCGAAGCGAAGGGGAAGGTATCATCTTCAATATTATATAGCATCCATAATCATCAGTATGAATAATCATATTATGATATTATAATTTGACTAGCATAACATAAAACACATTTCCTCTGAAATTATGGCATTCCGATTTCAGACCATAAAAACTCCTATTTAACCATAAATAGCTTCACTTTAATAATCAATGAATCAATGATGTTATAAATTTGTATCAATTGTTCGGATTTGTGGCTGCCACATGCCCTTCATACACTTTACAAACCTCTGTCGCTTGCTGATGCCCCACATAGATGCAAGCTGAGTGTTTGGTCCCGTTATCTGCTGTCAAATGATAAAAGTAGTTGATCCCCCCAACAACTTGTGTGAACAATGCATCGATGGTAAATGAGACTGCATTGATGTTAAGTTTCGAGTTGAGTGCTGCGAGATTTTATTGGATTAGATCCTTATGTTATTGTTCGAGTTAAACTCGGGAAAAGCCACCAACCATCATTGCGATGAATATAAAGGATAAAGATATTATAATATGTAATTAATTATAATGCATTTAGGTAGTGGGAGAGATAGTATTTGACTGCTGAATAGATAAACACATACAATTGATTTAATCATCATGGAAAAATTATGGAAACATTATGGATTTCATTACATACATAATCATACCTACTTAGAACCAAACTCAAGCTGAAATCATAGCAAATATAAATAGGATATATATTTCAATTTCTCATATGTTTTTTAATTAATGCATGTTGGTCTCTTCAAATATAAAAAATAGTATCCATCCAATCATTTTCCATTGCAAAACTGACTGACTTTGGGCTTCTTTAGTGAAGTTGAAGCGTTTATAATGCTAACTTTGTTGCTTTTTAGGGATTCTACTTCCTCGGTTTTACCAGTCATAACATTTTCTTTTCCCATGTGAAATTCGACGCATGAATCTTTTTTCAGGTTTTTGTCCATTCTTCTTTGAGGGTTGGCTGAAGTGAGTAATGGGGAATCCATGCCGTCAGTACTCTTTTTATAAGAATCAGCAATCTCTTAGCTTTCATCAATCATCTCAGTTTATATTCCCGAGAAATAGACATGCGCCAATGCTTTTTATGCTGTTATCCTTTAATTTGGGTTCTTTTGAAGCATCATCCTTAAAAGATCCAAAGTTTAGTGTGATAGCTTTTTATATTATTCACCTGAGAAATCGATATTCGCACTTCTGTTTTGAGCCAAAACCTAATTATAAGTCTTGCCTGGGAATGCACTCTTTCCTAAGAGGAGCACATGGAATATGAGGCCAAGACTGTAAACATCGCATATAGGAGAGTACTTTGTATTCATGTCCTTGATGTTGATAACCTAGGGTGCGACATAACCAGGGGTGCCGCATCTTACAAACAAGTAATGGCTCAGGTTGCTAAATTCAGCCAGCCCATAATCAGCAATAACACAAGTCCAGTCATTCTTATGCTTGAAGATGAGGTTTTCAGGTTTCAAATCGCGATGCATAATGTTCTTTGAGTGCATTTCGCGAAGGCCTTTCAGAATCCCATGGATTATCTCACGGACTTGGTGTGGTTTAAACTTATATTTATCCTAAATTAAATATTTGGTACCTTAATTTTATCGTAGAGTTGGCCTCCTTCGAGCAATTCCAGGATTATATACAGGGAATTCTAGGATTCGAAGACTTAGTACACATTCATTGTGTTAGGGTGATTTAAGCATCGTGCAATCTCGATTTATTTAACTAGACATTATTTGCCGTTTTCTTATGCATATGCAGCTTACTTCGAAAATGCTTTCACGGCGTAATGCACTCCGTCTTCTAGTTTCTGTGCTAAATAAACAGAGGCGAAATTGCCTTTCCCTATTTTCTTGATAGGTTTGAACTGCTCGTGGAACCCCCTTTGATTTAGTTTCTTTCTCAAAATTGACCTAAAGGATTAGAGCTGTTGCAAATTTGCTAAAGTATAAGTACAGATTTCTTTTCCTCTTTAGAATTTGATTTCTAGGCTTTCAGGAATATAACTGAACTTCAAATCAAAATCAAACTCCATACTCTTCGATGAATGTTACGGGGCAATTATCTCGATAAGTCCTTGCTAATAAATTTAGAGGCTGACGGCATTGCCTGACCTTTTGACTTGCAGTCTACCCTTCAGGTCATTAAATGTTTGCACTCTTCCTTTTGTGAATAAGTTGTTTGCTTCGATATCCATTTTAATTCTTCTATGAATTATCTTCTAATATTTTAATTGTTTATTTTGCTCAAATTTAATCAAAGATTATAAATCATTAATTTAAATAACGCCTGAAAAGGGTGTATTTCCGTTATCCAATATATCGATGAAATGAAGAATTAGACAAAAAATATTATTGTAATTTAAATGATAAAGTTGTAGGTTTGAGTGACTAATGATATTTGCAGAATTTAGAGTTAATGGAAATCAATATATATAATGAAATTATGAATAATTTTATGACTTCGGTCTGTGGATTGCTTGCTTTGTCGGCTCTGTCGCTGTTGGTCGATTGTCATCCGACATTTTCAGAATATTATGTGCTTTATAATCGAACGTACTCTGTCGATGGCGCAGAGTACTCAATGCGCAAAGAAATTTATAAGCAAAGAATCGCCAACTTTACGCAGTTTACGGACTTCGTTCCGGGAGTGAATCAGCTGACGGATAGGACTGAGTACGAACTGAACGGTAATTGAATATCTTATGCAGCACTCAAAGGGCTCAAAGCGGAGAGTGCGAAGATCCGCGCGGTGCGTTCGAGCAATCGCGGGTCGTCCGCGCATCGCCTGGGACACACTGTCAAATCAGCGCCTGCGAACTTTGATTGGAGATAGCACGACGCAGTCACAGAAGTGAAGGATCAGAAAACGTGTGGGTCCTGTTGGGCGTTTTCCACAACAGCAGTCGCCTAATCCTTTTTAATACTGAACCGAAAGTATAACAAAACGATAGACTTAAGCGAGCAGTATTTGCTCGAATGCACAAGAAACAGTGATTGTAGTGGCGGACTCACAAAATTGGCTTTAGATAAATTCGCAAAAAGTGGGCTTCCTTTAGAGTAAAAATACTAATATTCTCCATAATTTCAGCATTTTAACATTTGTGCAGAAGATGAGTTAATTAGTTCTAAATCCGTCACTTCGTAAGATGAATTTGATGTTAACGACAACGAGCTCATATAGCACTTACTGAAGGGACCAATCTCAATTCATATATCCTCATAATACTTACCATATTACTCTTCAGGAGTCTATAGCTGCCCACAAAAACAAGAATTAGATCATTCAGTTCTTCTTGTTGGTTATACTCCAGATTACTGGATCATTAAGAATTCATGGGGAAAGACTTGGGGAGAAAGAGGTTTTGGAAGGATAACGAGAAATAGATAGTTTAACTGCGATATTGGCGCCTATGTCAATTATTTGAAGCTTAGTGGTTAATTCTTACTTTTATAAAGAGTTTGGGCTTTTGCAATTGCTTGCATTTTGATGGTTGGGTTGTGAAAATAGGGATCTGCTCAAATTAGCTTTATTTTTATTTATTTTATTTTTGTTTATGGCTTAGATAATATTTTGGCTATTTACATATATGTATTCATTAATTTAAAATTACAACTTAACTGCTTTAAGAAGCTCTTATTATCAATCAAGAAGCCGAAATAAAATGTATCCTTGTTGCAAAATTGGCGTCAATGGTTTCAATTAAAAACAGGAAAGCCGAACTCAACCTTCGGGATTTTAAATCTCAAAGACTTATAAAAACTCAGAGATAAAATAGTTCTAGATGTAATTTTAAACTCGAGAATAGTTGTTCAACTCAACCCATTCAGCATTGAAACATGAAAAACTTTATGACTTCGGTCTGTGGATTGCTTGCTTTGTCGGCTCTGTCGCTGTTGGTCGATTGTCATCCGACATTTTCAGAATATTATGTGCTTTATAATCGAACGTACTCTGTCGATGGCGCAGAGTACTCAATGCGCAAAGAAATTTATAAGCAAAGAATCGCCAACTTTACGCAGTTTACGGACTTCGTTCCGGGAGTGAATCAGCTGACGGATAGGACTGAGTACGAACTGAACGGTAATTGAATATCTTATGCAGCACTCAAAGGGCTCAAAGCGGAGAGTGCGAAGATCCGCGCGGTGCGTTCGAGCAATCGCGGGTCGTCCGCGCATCGCCTGGGACACACTGTCAAATCAGCGCCTGCGGACTTTGATTGGAGATAGCACGACGCAGTCACAGAAGTGAAGGATCAGAAAACGTGTGGGTCCTGTTGGGCGTTTTCCACAACAGCAGTCGCCTAATCCTTTTTAATACTGAACCGAAAGTATAACAAAACGATAGACTTAAGCGAGCAGTATTTGCTCGAATGCGTGAATGGTGGTTCATGCGTAATTGGAAATACCACTTAAGGGCTTCTGGCCATCGAAGCCAATGGACTTCCTTTAGAGTAACAATACTCATACTCTCCTTTTTCCCAATACTATGGCATCTGCGCAGAGGATAACTTAATCCATTTAGAGGCAGTACAGCAGAGACTAATAAACATAACCGACACCGAAATAATCGAGCACTTACTTGATGGCCCTATTTCAATCCACATATCTTCATCAAACTGGGAATACTATTCCTTTGGAGTTTTTGATTGCCCAGAAAGTTCCACACTTCCAGACATTCCAGATCACGCAGTCTTGCTGGTTGGATATACTCCAGATTACTGGATCATTAAGAATTCGTGGGGGAAAGGTTGGGGAGAAAAAGGATATGCTAGAATTACGAGGGATCGGAATTATAACTGCTTAATTGGCAGATAGATTGGTCTGTTGAAATTAAATGGTGTGTATTTCTTGGAATATGGAATTATGATCTTCATGTTCGCCTGCTTTTTAGTGGCAGGGATATGATGTGATATGTGCAATGCAATTTATCCCAACCCCAACCCCAACCCCAACCCCAACCCCAACCCCAACCCCAACCCCAACCCCAACCCCAACCCCAACCCCAACCCCACAGTTTATTCTTATTATTATTTAATATATATGTATGGATGTATAATTTACTCACTATCTACTCAAACAGATAGATAATTATACATACATACATAACATATATTATATATTATAAATATCAACACTCAGAAGATTACCAGATCAAATGGGAAAGCAAAACACAAGGAAGACCAACTCCAGAAGAAATGGTAAGCAGTTTAATCAAAAGGAAAGGACACCCTCCAGTTCGGCAGCCAAAGGCGACTATAAAGATCACAAGAGCAAACCGATCAAAAAGAACCACATGAAGCCACATGAAAAACAATAATATAAAAACAGGAAGTTTGATTAAGAGGGCAAGGGCAAAAGAAATAGTGATGTTGATAGGAGTGAAGGCAAGGATACCAGAGACAAGAAGTATATCAAAGGTAGGGAAAATAGCAGATAAAATACTCGAGGGGGAAATAGATAGAACAGTAGAGGCAGATAAAACACCAGGGGAGGCAGCAGGGAAAATAATAGGGAAAATAGCAGAGGAGGCCGTCGAGGAGACAGTAGAGGTGGCAGTCGAGGAGGCAGAGGAGAAGGTAGAGGAGGAAACAGAGGAGAAGGCAGAGGAGAAGGTAGAGGAGAAGGTAGAGGAGGAAGCAGAGGAGGAAGCAGAGGAAGAGGCAGAGAAGAAGGTAGCAGATAAAACAGCAGAGGAGGCAACAGATAAAGCAAAGGAGACGGTAACAAAAACAAGAAAGAAACAAGACTTCCAAAATTTAGCAACAACAACAAATCGAAGAAAAAAGATGCAGATGACATCATCGATCCAATGAACCCTATGAAATCCTTAAAGAAATTGGCAGGCAATTCAGCATTTAAAATTATGTCTTAAGGATTAATGAATGAAGAATAAGAAGAAGATAAATTTGCAGCATTAGGAGCCAATGAAGAATCAGGCGATGAAGAAGAGTATGATGAAGACGAAATTGATATTGAGGGATTGGATGAAGGGGAAGATTAGGAATAAGATGAAGATGCCATATAAGAGGAAGAGGAAGATGGGTAAGATGAAGAAGATGAAGAAGATGAGGAATAAGATGAAGAAGATGAGGATGAGGAATAAGATGAAGAAGATGAGGAGTAAGATGAATAATAAATAATCGATTCATTAGACAATGAAGAAAGAGATGGCGAAATCTAATAATAGTAAGAATAAATGCGACAAAAATTGGAAGCCGCTGCAAAACTGGAATAATAGTAATCAAACTAATAATAGCAATTCCCAGAATAAGAATAGAACGAGGAATAAGCAAACAAAAATGTGGACATCAGTGTCATAAACCTGAAAATCCAATAAACTTTAGCAGTACTAATTTATTTATAGCAAAGGTTTTAATGAACGTGAGTCGTTTAGGGCAGGGTAATTCAAGGAAGTTTCATCTCGTCAAACTGAAGAAGTATATTCATCAGTATTATGGATATAATTTTTAGCTGATTGACCATTTCTTGAGTTTCTTGAATCCAATGGAAATGATACAATTCTTCTAGGCCAATTAAACGCAGAGGCCTCTCACTATTCGCGCCAATACATTGAAGACTAGGAGGAAAGATTTGGCACAAACTCTAATCCAAAGAGGAGTTAACTTGGATCCCTTGGCAGACTGGAGCAAAGCTGGTATCAAGATCTATGAGACCAAGGTCCCCATCGGCGCGACTCCTGAATACCTTGCAGGTCATTACATGCTGCAAAGTGCCTCTTCATTCTTGCCAGTGCTCGCCTTAGATCCACAAATGAATGAAAAGATCTTAGACATGGCAGCTGCTCCCGGAGGAAAGACTTCCTATATTGCGCAAATGATGAAAAATACAGGCTGCATCTTTGCAAATGATTTAAAGAAGTAAAGGCTACGAGCTTTGCACTTCAACTTATTTCGACTGGGAGTCACAAACACTGTTGTTACATGCCGCGACGGCCGGAAATATTCAAAGATTTTCCCTAATACTTTCGATCGTGTTTTATTGGATGCCCCATGTACTGGTCTTGGTATTATCTCAAAGGATATGTCCATAAAGGCAAATCGAATGCTGATCGATATCTACAAAAACTCACACGTCCAAAAGTAACTCATTCTCTCCGCGATCGACTGCGTTAAGGTCGGCGGCGTTGTCGTATATTCGACTTGCTCAGTTTCTCCTCTTTAAAATGAAGAAGTCGTGAATTTCGCATTAAAAAAAAGATACATAAAAATAGTCGACGTAGACGACTCTATTGAAGTCGGAGAGAGCGGCCTGACCAAATTCATCGATAAGAGATATGATATCACCCTAAAGAAAACAAAGAGAATATATCCTCATGTGCATAACATGGATGGGTTTTATTTTGCTAAATTGGTGAAATTAGCAAATGGTAAGAAAATCGACGTCGTGAAAGTAGAAAGTGAAGGCAAAGAAATCACCGATGAATGAGCGGACTCACACAAATAAGGAATATGATTGATTATTTAAATTCTGATAAGTTAAATAAATATGTGTATTCCTGCAAGTGCGTGATTTTTGAGGTAGCATATATAAATTCTCGAAGATTTGATAGTCAACAGACGGAGGCTATTGATATTGAGGTTTAAGTATACAATTTTTAAAAAATTTCCTATCCCTAATAAATGGGAACTCATACAATGTCCGGATAAAAAGAGCATCTCCTGAGTGGGAGCCATCCAGTGAAAACATTTCTCATAATGAAATGAGCCATATTATTCGAAGAAAATCCCTGTAATACTCGAAGCCCATACCAATGATTATCACTGTCCTTAACATGCAACAATAGTATACAATATAAATATGTTAATAAAAATGCATATATACAGATAAAAATAAAAGTATGAACATGAAAATATGCTGCATGAATAAACAACAGCTATATTCTCCTGCAAAATCTATAAAACTAAAAATTATGTTATCTAATTTGTCTGAATTCACTCTTAGCAGTGCCAATCTGATCATAAATATCTTAAATAATTATAACTTTAATTGCGCATCATCATTATTTTATAAGAGCCATATGATTCCTCACAATAGGGAAGAGCGCAAGTTACCTTCCCACGAGCAAGTACTCGAGGAAAAGGCCAGGAAATGGAGACAATTCAACAATAAGAAGTTCAGTGAAAAGAAAAAGCAAGGCTTTGTTGATACTCAGAAGGAAAGTTTGCCACCTGAAATCCTCCGCAAAATCATGAAGGATCATACTGACTACTCAGGTCGCAAATATCGAGTGGACAAAAGAGTGCATATTGGGGCCCTAAAATATGCCCCTCATGCAATTTACAAGCTCCTGGAAAATTCACCAATGCCATGGTAACAGATCCGAAATGTAAAAGTACTTTACCATATTACTGGCGCCATCACCTTCGTTGATGAAATCCCTAAAGTGATCGAGCCGGTTTATGTGGCACAGTGGGGGACGATGTGGATCATGATGCGAAGATAGAAGAGAGATCGCAGACATTTCAAAAGAATGAGATTCCCGCCCTTTGATGATGAGGAGCCTCCTCTTGACTATGGAGACAACATATTGGAAATGTAGCCATTATAGCCGATCAGCATGTAACTGGATGAAGTCGAGGATAATGCCGTGTATGACTGGTTCTATGACAAACAGCCGCTAAAGCATACACAGTTCGTCAATGGCCCTTCATATAGGAAGTGGCACTTACCACTAAAAATAATGTCAAATCTCCACCGTCTCTCCAATCAGCTTCTCTCGGACATCGTCGATAAAAATTACTATTATCTCTTTAACCTAAAATCGTTTTACACTGCAAAAGCCCTGAATATTGCTATTCCAGGAGGCCCTAAATTTGAGCCACTGTATCGAGACCTGAAGGATTTCGATGAAGACTGGAACTAATTCAATGATATCAACAAGATTATTGTAAGGCATCCGATTCGAACTGAATATAAGATTGCATTTCCCCATCTGTATAACAACAGACCTCGACAGGTGACTATGCAAGCTTATCATTACCCAGCGAGTGTCTACGTCAAGCAAGAAGACCCATAAATCCCGACATTTGTCTTTGATCCCTCCTTGAACCCCATTACCGCCCATAAAGTCAACAAGCAGGTCACCAAGTATACAGATATTCCCGAAGAAGAACTAACAGAAGAGGAACTTGAAGAGATAGATTTTGGGCAAGGTTTCGAGCCGCTCCTCGCAGATTAGCCACTTGCAGATCGAGATACAACAAATGGAATCGAATTGCTATGGGCACCTCGGCCTTTTAATGACCGATGTGGTAAAATGAAAAAAGCTTATGATATATCTTTGATTTCTCATTGGTATAAGGAACGATGTCCAACAGGCTACCCCGTCAAGGTTCGTGTGAGCTATCAAAAACTACTAAAATCATGGGTCATCAACTAACTCCATCGAAAGAAGCCAAAATCACAGAAGAAGAGAAGTTTACTAAAAGCATTTGCAAGCACTAAATTCTTTCAGTTCACAGAAATGGACTGGGTGGAAGTCGGCCTCCAAGTCTGCAGACAAGGCTTCAACATGCTCATGCTTTTGATCCATCGAAAGAATCTAAATTTCTTGCATCTCGATTATAACTTTAACTTGAAGCCTGTGAAGACACTCACCACAAAGTAGCGTAAACGATCCAGATTCGGCAATGCATTCCATTTGTGCAGATAAATATTCAGAATGGTGAAATTGGTTATTGACTGCAATGTGCAGTATCGTCTCGGAAATGTCGATGCATTTCAGCTCGCTGATGGATTACAGTATCTTTATGCGCACATTGGACAGCTATCCGGAATATACAGATATAAGTATCGAGTGATGAGGCAGATAAGAATGTGTAAAGATGTGAAGCATATTGTCTATTATCGGTTTAATACTGGTCCTGTTGGGAAGGGGCCTGGTGTCGGAGTGTGGGCACCTGCATGGAGGGTTTGGCTTTTCTTTTTGAGAGGTATTACTCCATTGCTGGAAAGATGGCTAGGAAACCTGCTGGCCAGGCAATTCGAAGGCAGGCATTCGAAAGGACTTGTGAAAGTTGTCACCAAACAAAGAGCTTAATCTCATTACGATTTATAATTGAGAGCTGCAGTGATGAAAGATATTATGGATATGATGCCCGAAGGCATAAAATCCAACAAAGCAAAGACAATAATGCAGCATTTTGCGGAGGCTTGGAGATGCTGGAAGGCAAACATTCCTTGGAAAGTGCCAGGAATGCCTGCTCCAATTTAAAACATGATTTTGAGGTATGTAAAACAGAAAGCTGACTGGTGGACAAACTCTGCCTATTACAATAGGGAAAGAATCAAACGTGGTGCAACTGTTGATAAGACAGTCTGTAAGAAGAATCTAGGCAGATTAACGAGGCTATTCCTGAAATCAGAGCAAGAGAGGCAGCACAACTACTTGAAAGACGGCCCTTATATTTCGGCCGAGGAAGGAGTTGCACTCTATACAACGGTCGTGCATTGGCTCGAAGCGAGAAAATTCAGTCATATCCCGTTCCCTCCCATAAACTATAAACATGACACTAAAATCCTGACTCTTGCTCTGTAGCGTCTGAAGTAGGCATACTCTGTGAAATCCCGTTTGAATCAATCGCAGAAATAATAGTTAGCCCTCGTCGAACAGGCCTATGATAACCCCTATGAGACCTTAGCCCGAATTAAAAGGCATCTCCTTACTCAGCGTGTTTTCAAATAGTCTTCACTCGCCTTTATGTAACTTTATTCACATATTATCCCCACCTATGAAATCGATCCCTTAGAGAAAATCACTGATGCTTACCTCGACCAGTATCTCTGGTACTAAGCAGACAAGCGAAGGCTATTTCCAAATTGGGTGAAGCCAAGTGATACATAGCCACCACCACTTCTTCTTTATAAATACTGCCAAGGGATCAATAATCTCCACGGAGTTTGGGACTGTTCAGAAGGCCAATCGATAGTCCTCTTACAAACCAGACTGGAAAAGCTATACGAAAAGATAGATCTCACCATGTTGAACCGCTTACTAAGACTCATCGTCGATCATAACATCGCTGACTATATGACAACCCGCAACAACATTGTTATAAACTTCAAAGATATGAATCACACTAACTTCTTTGGCATAATTTTAGGTCTACAGTTCACTTCATTCGTCTATCAGTTTTATGGCCTGATCATTGATTTATTGCTTATGGGTTTGAATCGTGCAAACTAGTTGGCAGGTCCTCCTGAAGCAGAAAACGAATTCATGATTTACAAGTCTATTTAATTAGAAACAAAACATCCAATTCGGTTATATCTTCGTTATGTCGATCACATCTACATTCTATTTCGATTCACAGCAGACGAGAGCAGGGAACTTATCCAAAGATACCTCACATAAAACCCTGATCCAAATAACTAAAATGTCATTGGGTACAATAATAAGAAATGCTGGCCAAAAGACTGTCGCATGCGTCTCATGAAAGGTGATGTGAATCTTGGTCGAAGTGTGTTTTGGTAAATGAAGAATAGGCTACCTCGTTGCATTACAACAATCAACTGGGAATATACATTTGTTTCTGTATACTCGAGAGATAACCCTAACTTGCTTTTCAGCATGAATGGATTTGAAGTGAGGATCCTGCCTAAAGATCGAGGCACCGATGAGTAAAGAGAAGGAGTATGGAAGCTTCGAGATTAAATCACGAAGTAAGTGACAGCCAATGCATATATTCGTATTGACGATGATTCATTCAAGAGATTTGATAATCGGGTTAGGCAGATATTGATGGCTTCGGGCTCAACGACTTTTACGAAGATATCGAATAAGTGGAACACAACTTTAATCGGCTTAATGACATATTTTCGAGAGGCAATTATACACACTGAGGAAATGCTTGATTTGCTCGTTAAATCAGAAAATAAGATACAAACTAGAATTAAAATAGGCCTCAATTCCAAAATGCCAAGTAGGTTCCCTCCTGTTGTTTTTTATACACCAAAGTAACTGGGTGGACTCGGTATGCTCTCGATGGGCCACATTCTGATCCCTCAGGCCGATCTGAGGTACTCGAAACAAACTGAACAAGGAATTACACATTTCAGGGCTGGAATGTCGCATGAAGAGGACCAACTCATTCCCAACCTGTATCGATATATTCAAACCTGGGATTCATAGTTCGTGGACAGTCAGCGAGTCTGGGCTGAATACGCTATAAAAAGGCAAGAAGCAAAAGCTCAAAACCGAAGGCTGACTTTAGACGATCTCGAAGAGTCTTGGGATCACGGTATTCCCAGAATAAACACCCTTTTCCAAAAAGACAGGCTCACTTTGGCTTATGATAAAGGATGGAGGTGTAGACAATAATTCAAACAATACCAGCTGTTGAAACAGAACCCATTTTGGTGGACTCACCAGAAGCATGATGGCAAACTTTGGAACTTAAATAACTACCGGACCGACATGATACAAGCTTTAGGCGGAGTCGAGGGCATACTCGAACATACACTTTTCAAAGGAACATATTTCCCGACTTGGGAAGGGCTGTTTTGGGAGAAGGCTTCAGGTTTCGAAGAATCGATGAAATATAAGAAGCTAACCCACGCGCAAAGATCTGGGCTCAACCAAATTCCGAATCGAAGGTTTACACTTTGGTGGTCACCAACCATAAACCGAGCAAATGTGTATATTGGTTTCCAAGTCCAGTTAGACCTCACGGGCATATTCATGCATGGTAAAATCCCAACCCTAAAAATATCTCTAATTCAAATGTTTAGGGCTCATTTATGGCAGAAAATACATTAGTCAGTGGTCATGGACTTATGCCAAGTATTCGACATGGAACTCGAAACCTTAGAAGTTGATACAGTCCAAAAATAAACAATCCACCCCCGTAAAAGCTACAAAATGAACTCCTCTTGTGCAGACATAATTCTATTCGCATCTTTTAAGTGGCAAATAAGTAAGCCATGTCTCCTGCATGAAAATAAGTAAGATTACGATGGTACAACATCAAATAAGTTTTGGATTGATGTGCAGTTGAGATGGGGGGATTATGACTCGCATGATATCGAGAGATATGCACGAGCTAAGTTCCTGGACTACACAACCGACAGCATATCAATATATCCATCTCCGACTGGATGTCTCATTGCTATTGATCTCGCCTATAACATGCATTCCACATTCGGCAATTATTTCCCTGGGATTCGGACACTAATGCTGCAGGCCATGAATAAAATTATGAAGGCTAATCCGGCTATATATGTGCTGCGTGAAAGAATAAGAAAAGGATTGCAGTTGTATTCCTCAGAACCCACATAGCCTTATTTAAATTCTCAGAACTACACAGACTTGTTCATGAATCAGACTATTTGGTTTGTTGATGACACTAATGTGTATCGAGTCACAATTCATAAGACCTTTGAGGGAAATTTAACGACCAAACCAATCAATGGAGCAATCTTCATATTCAATCCGAAGACTGGGCAACTATTCTTGAAGGTCATTCACACGAGTGTTTGGGCAGGCCAGAAGAGATTGGGACAGTTAGCAAAATGGAAAACAGCCGAGTAAGTTGCAGCACTAATTCGAGCACTTCCTCCAGAAGAGAGGCCTAAACAGATTATAGTCACTCGTAAGGGCATGCTTGATCCCTTATAAGTACATCTCTTAGATTTCCCGAACATTGTCATCAAAGGCTCTGATCTGCAACTTCCCTTCCAATCCTCCCTAAAAATATAGAAATTCGCAGAATTAATCCTAAAATCAACTGAACCCCAAATGGTCCTATATAATCTCTATGACGATTGGCTAAAGAGCGTGTCAAGTTTCACTGCATTTTCAAGGCTGATGCTTATCCTACGAGCTTTGCATGTAAATGTCGATAAATCACGGGCAATTATGAAGAGCAATAAGAACATCATAACAAAACCAAATCATATATGGCCAAGCCTTACCGACGAGGAATGGATTAAAGTTTAGGTGGAGTTGAAGAATCTGGTCATCAATGACTACGCCAAGAAAAACAATATCAATGTTGCTGCATTAACGCAGTTGTAGATCCGTGATATCATACTTGGTATGGAGCTGCCTACTGCCTCCGCCAACATCCTCAACGAACAGACCAAGGCCATTTAGGCTCGCAACAACGAACAAGGAGCAACAGTGACAGTGCAGACAACCAACGAGCAAAACCAAAGAATCACAACAACTGCTACATCAAATTATGAGCAAGCCGCATTCAAGTCGCATACTGATTGGAGATTGCGTGCTATATCTGCTGGAGGAATGCTTATGAGAGTGGCAAACGTGTGGGTTAACTCCGAAGATCCCCTACATGACCATAAGAACGAGAAAATCCCAACCCCAACCCCAACCCCAACCCCAACCCCAACCCCAACCCCAACCCCAACCCCAACCCCAACCCCAACCCCTGATTTAAAAATACAGATTTTTGGATACTTGTATGGGAAGACAATATAAAACACAATCAGATAAATACGGTGCATTGTTTTAGTGCCTCAGGTTGGTAACCGCGACATAATATCGGTTCCGAATCAAATCCCTGAATCTGAATTTTTGAAAGGGTTAGAACCATTCGGCTGGATCCACACATCCCCCTAAGAGAAGAACTTATTAACTCTCAACGAAGCATTCATGCATTCTAAATTTATCACTGATAATTCGTCATGGCAGGTAGATAAGACAATAGTGCTGAATGTAGGTTTCACACCCGGCAGTATATCTCTAACAGCGTATAAGGTAAACCTCTCTGGATATGAATGGCTACGTGCGAACAGATAGACCAACCCAAACCCAATCTTGTTTACAAGTGCATACTATGAGAAACTTCAGCTCCTGCTATCTGAGAAGTTCTTGGGATACTTCATGATTCCTGATAATATGATGTGGAATTACAATTTTGTAGGTCTAGGAGTTGTGAACAACATTAAATATGCAGTTGTTCCTGGGAACCCTAAAGACTTCTATCATGAGTCACATCGGCCTGCGCATTTCCTCAGGTTCATTCGGTCTGAAGAGGAAAATGAAGAGGAAGAGAAAATCGATCATGAGGATCTATATGAGTGAGAGAGAGTGATCATTAAACAAACAATTAAACGATTGCTATGAAAAGAAGAATTTACGATTCTATTAAAGACTATAAAACCCAAAGTAGTGGCTATACTAATATATTATCCATGATGTAGTATGCTTTATTGAATACAGCTATTGCTCAATTACAATCAAATTTAGCAAATAGGTGACCTTAGCCATGAGACCGAAGCATTTGTTGTGGGCATTCTCATAAGTTGCTGTAATAGTGGTGCATGCTCATGACATGATAATACTGAACGTGATAGAAAATACGCTAAAATTTTCACATCAGAAAGACATCTCCACATTATTTGTGGTAAGAAGACTAACATCGATCAGTATTTATTTACTCCGCTTTAATTTAAAATCCTTGTATCAGCGATATCGCATTTAAACAATATTCAAATATACATAACATCCGTAGTTTATTGAATGTACCACTCCCCCGAACTTCACGAATCATGCATCAAGACCCTTGAACAGCTCTCCCTCCTTTCCGCTTAAATCTTTACTTACTACTTTTCGCCCTCAGTTCCGACACTATCCCGTAAACCCCTTTATAAACTTAAATCGTCAGTGCTGCATCTTTACACATTCGTGTATGAGCACTGCACCTCGAAGCCTGCCTACGAATAGAAGATGATCGAGCTATTCAAGACTTCCCTTCAAGAACACCTCCTCAAACATGTTTAAATCTTGAGCCAAAACTTCAAATCCAGGTCCTTCCATAACAACAGCTCTCTGATAAAAACATTCAACTCTATTTGGGACAGCTATCTCTCTTTCAATCAAATACTTTCAAAGCGTATCTTCGCTTTTCTGGTAATAATTTCGATGACTAACCGTATAGAATAGATACTATTTGCAAGCCAATGAGTATTAGTCACTGTAGAAGATTGGGATGAAGGTTTTTATAGCCACTTTTTTTACGGAGAATACTGCTAAGGCCTTTCTCGGAGCGTATTGCGATGAATTGTAAAAAGCTAGGAAATGTCGTATTGTTGGGGATATTGAGTTGCGCTATTTTAGTTAAATATTAACCATGATCAGTAGCAATGTACCCAGTGAGAACAACCACGCAGATCCGAACAGTAGTAGAAGCCAAACGACTCAATACTTCACCTTACTCAAAGTATCCCATACAAACCTATCCATAGTAAATCTACTACAGCGAAGCCGACAAATACTACACAAAAATCTACATATAAAACCACAACTCGTAACCCATCAACTACCTCAACCTTATCAACAATCTCTCCTATTTCGAGTAAGTCCTGCAACAGAAATCCATACACTTCCTACTCCCCGAAGAATGTCATGAACTACGGCAGATATTCAAAGAGAAGCTCGTCAAACAGTTCACTGACCAGCTCATCAGACATCCCTATGGTTTTCGATACTACCTGAAGTATCATAAGATTGATGTAACTATAAATAAAATGTGTAGGAGTTAAAGATGGTGCACAAAGTGTATGGGAAGCTAGAGGGATTTTAAAAGCTGCGGAACTAGCTTTATGAGTTCATCATTGAAGAGGGTTATGTGCGATTTAATGAGATGAGCAAAGGAGCAAAGCATGTTCGTAATAGCACAGCCGAAAGTAACAGAGAAAGCACTAAATCGAACAATTCTTCGTAGATGATCATAACAAGCCTTTACTAATACTACACATCTTACATAAAACTAATCTCTGAATCCTTCCATAAGAACTAATAAATGCAAATCTCCCTAAAAAATAGCTTTGAGAAGCTGATTTCGAAGCTGGAGAAGATAACCGAACTGCTCTTCGAATTCACCATCTACTCGCTCTCCAACAATCTATTCTCCACGAGTCAGGACACTCACACCCACTCCCTCAACAAATAAATAATTATCACGCTCTTTGAGCAACTCTCCTACAAAGATGAATTCATCAGTTTCTATCAGAACTATCTCGAGAACTGCATCATCACAAGCAACCTGCAGTATACAACATAGAAGTAGTTTATCAACACAATAAACCATATGTAAGGATATTGTTTAAGATTGTATAGATGTGGGAGTGAGTCGACATCGGAACTGAATAAGCTATTGGAAGATTACATGGAATCGCCATCTGTTAATGACTTGGATCTGACACAAGAACTAAAGTCAATAAGCTTCAATGTAATTATCAAACGAGTAAACATAGGTGAAGATTATGGCACTTAGTTATTGGGAGAATAGGTTTTAAAATCAGATCACGATGAACATCAGATTATTGCATCCAATGAAGCACATCTGGAGTGGATTTGAGGATATATATGGAGCAAAGTTTGGAAAAAGGAAACTGATTGTTTTGCCATTTTAGACCACAATTGTTATGGATATTGTTTTAGGTGGGATGTCAAGGAGCAACATGATCTATGTGAATAATCTGAATAGTGGCAGTAGTGCGAATAGTTCGCGTCTTTATGCAAATAGCAAATCAAATGCGATTACAATAAAGTGCAATCTAATCCAAGCGTGCATCCTGGCGTACATTCTACCCGAGAAGCAGCATTAGCCAATCAGAGAAGAGGAGTTTATCACAGCCCTTAACATAGAGAAATCATTCCTCAATTAGTCAATGAAGATGCTGCACACCCTCATCTTATAGACTGAGCCAGGAGTCTATCAACTGAACAACAATTACAACAGTAACCTTCTCACACACCCCTCCACTTCAAGTTCGAACTCCAACCCTCGCCCAGGCTCAAACCTAGACTCCGACTTTTCAACCCGCGTCCAAGAGTCAAAGAAGCTAACAAAGAACATCCACGAAGACCGATAAATCCTCATCCAAGCAGCAATAATAAAAATAATAAAGAAAAAGAAAGAGATAGTGCTCGAGTAACTGATAAACTAAGTGACACATAAGATCAAGCTGTTCAAGCCACAACTGTTGGTACATATTAGATTATTCCTTATAGAATATTAGGCAAGCTATCGACAAACTGCAAAAGAGAGACATGTTGGAGGAAATTCAGGGCGGGCTTATTCGGTATATTTAGTGATTGTTGTTGTTGTTGTTGATGATGCTTATTCTATACGTTTGTGGTTGTTGTTGTTTTGCCAGCTTATTATTTATTGGGTTTGTGCTTGGATGGGTTCGATTGCAAAGGATTGAGTGATTGCTAAAATTCAATGATGTGGGAATTGTGATACAATTGTTCGGATATATGCAATCGCATAAATATATTTACATATAATTAGCTTATTAGTTAAGTCCTACCTCGATCAGAATAATAATATTCATATCATAACTATATGGATTCAGACAACAGGCTGTCAGTGCTGACCAGCCCATAACCCGAACCATTATCTCCACCTGCACCCCAACAACGAACCCGATCAACCACTCTCATCTTTGCCCTGATGACTCTGACTAATATTCTCATTAATCTCGATCATGGCATCCTCCCTGCGTGCACCAACGAACTCAAGTAGCACTTCAACATGGACGAGACTTAGCTTGGCTTTCTCGGCAGCATTGTGTATCTAGGCATTGTTATAACCGGCAGTATTGCGGGTCGTCTGTACTTAAAGTACAACTCGAAGCTCCTTTCGATTTTGTCGTTAGCAGCTCTAGAATTCACATTGGTTCTCTTCATCCTGAGTGATCACAAATGGTCAGCCTACGTCTCTCGATTCCTCACAGGAGCATTCCAGGTGTTTCTGCTCGTGTTCTACCCCGTCTGGATCGATAAATTCGGGGGAGACCTCAAAACCACATGGCTCACTCTGCTGCAGATATGCGTACCATTGGGGGTTTTCGCTGGCTATGGCATCACTGCGGTTGTCATCTGGGCTGGTTTTCGTGTAAATGTTAGTTTATTCATAGTTTACGGCCTCGTTCTATATCCAGGTGGTGATGGTTGGCATATTCTTAATTGCCTTCATCTTGATCCCCAAGGAGCTGCTCGACTGCAAACGAAAATAGACTGATGGCTATGATGAAGATAGACAGATTGTTCCTGCAATTCATGATAATATTATCGACTCAGAGATCCTTGGTCCCCACCCTTACGACGATGCTCAACTGACCTCAGTCAGGCCTAGGAGGAAGAATGAATCACATTTGCAAATGCTGAAGAAACTGGCGAGATCCAAAATGTATCTAGTAGGCACAATCACAATGTCAGTCATATTGTTCGTATCAACGGGCATCCAATTCTGGCTGACTGATTACTTCATCAATGTCCTGCATTTTGAGAGGTCTATGGTGAATATTGCATATGCAGTTGTTTCGATGACTGGGCCGACGCTGGGCTGTGCCATGGGGGGCATCATACTGAGTAAAGTTGGAGGTTATGAAAACCCTAGATCAATTTATTATGTGTTTGGTTTTGCAGCCACTGGCATAGGGTGTGCAGTTGTGATCCCATTCGTTGATGCTTTCTATCCGGCAGTGATTCTACTGTGGTTGGTGCTCTATTTTGGTGGTGCAATGATGCCTGGATTGACAGGAATCATGATGGTTGCAGTTCCACCATATTTGCGAGCATTTGGCAACTCCCATGGTGAAATCATTAAGAATATCCTTGGATATTTACCATCACCTTTTATGTATGGCTGGTTCAAATCCATGTTCGGGGACCGTGCCGGTATCAAGTTGATCATGTTTTGGGGTTTATGGGCCCCTTTCTTATTGGCCTTAGGGTCGCTGCACAAATATCGGCAGCTCAAAAGGAAATAAGCCAAAAGGAAATTAAGTGTTGAGGAGAATTTGTAGGGACCATTGCTTCCTGATTAGGACTAATACTCAATTTCTTAGGGAAGTGATGCCGATCCTTTAAGTCCTCGCAAAGCCAAGAAAACACACAAGAATACTGAAGAAGAGGCGACAATGAAACCAAAGAAAGTAAAGAAGCCGAAAGATAACAGCAAAAAGAAAGAAAAGAAGAATAAAAATAAGCAAATAAAGGAACAATCCTAAAAGTAAGAGACAACGCAATGCAAATAAACTCAGCAATAGAATGTGAAATAGTAAGAGACATAGACAAAAACGACATAAGAGCCTGAATTCAACAACTCGGAAGTAGCTTCTAAGAGTGATCAACACAAAAATGATCAAACTGAAGAATGATACTACTTATAAAGCGTATATCTTCTATAAATTATTCTATTATTATTATTAAACTATGATATGGCTGAATGCAGATCACTCCGGGGTTGGGGTTGGGGTTGGGGTTGGGGTTGGGGTTGGGGTTGGGGTTGGGGTTGGGGTTGGGGTTGGGGTTGGGGTTGGGTTGGGA
>NW_028282074.1:0-70591 GCF_059751285.1 Brachycentrus maculatus
CCCAACCCCAACCCCAACCCCAACCCCAACCCCAACCCCAACCCCAACCCCAACCCCAACCAGTAGTTGTTCCATGGAATAATTGATTGTATATAGTATTCTATTACAGTACATACAAATCGAACAAGTCATGTATTAAATACATATGCACATGCATAGATATATACATTATAAGGTATTTTAAGCATTTTTCATGTTGTTGTTGTTGATCATATTTCGCTATGAGTGCAATATGAAGAGCAAGATGATGATTTTAAGGGTTTTATAGGTGATTAAGCTATAAATAATACAAATGAGCTTTAATTGATTTGATATGAGATAAATTTATGTAGCATAAATCATTGGTTGCCTGATCCATCGCCTGGTCGGTATGAAGATGTGTATCTGCTTCCTCCTGTTTGACCTGATTGTCCTGATTGGCCTGATTGGCCTGATTGACCTGATTGTCCTGATTGTCCTGATTGACCTGATTGACCCAATTGACTATTAAATCCAATCTGCCCAGTCTGACCTGAAGTATTCAGGCCTGTTCGCCCACTTTGTCCAAGTTGGGTAGTTTGGCCACTTCGGCCAGTTGAATCTGTGGTTGTTGCTCGATAAGCCCCCGAGTTAGAACCATAAGTTCCTGAGTGAGCGCCACTGCCGCTTCCTTGGCCCTGCCCAAGTGCACCGCTTCCTGATCCACCATAACTGGTTTATCCATAGCTACTAGCATTTCCACCTTGTCCGTAGACAGTTGATCCTCCTTGGACACCGTAGCCGCTTGCCGATCCACTAGTTCCACTTGAAATGCCTGATGATCCCATTGCTCCACCAGCAGATTGCCCATAGGTTGATCTTTGCTGGTCTTTTCCTGTTTGCCCGTAGGATGCTTCTTGCCTAGTAGCAGTTCCTGATCTCTGCGAATCGGTCATGCCATAGGATGCGGATTTATTGGCTGAAGATTGGCTATCTCCTTCGCCTCCCTTATATGAGGATTCGACCATCCTGATTGCGTGGTCAGGACTGCTGACATCGTACCTCTGAGATGGACTATAGAAGGATGAAGCATCGCTTTTGTAGGCCGAAGTCTGATCTTCAAGGCGAGTGATTCCTGATTCTTTAATGTTACTCTCGTAGATTCTGATTCCGACTTCATGTTCCTTTTTATAGTTTTGTAAGTCTGCCTTCAAGTTGGATATCGCTTGTTAGAGTTAGAGATTCCTGGCTTGTAATTCTGAGATTTCGTGCTTGTAGCTCTCGATCATTGAGACTGAGCCTTTTTCTGTCTGCATGATTGAGAGTTCGTTCTTGAGTTTCAAGTTTTCACCTCGAAGGACTTAGATGATCCTGGTGTTTGATTCAGAAGAACCTCCAGTGTGACGGGATTTTTCGATTGAGAAGACTTTATCTCTGAGCTTCAGGATCTCTGCATCCTTTTCTCTTAAAAGGCTTTGAATTCTTTGATCTGTCACATTAAGTTCGCCGAGAAGTCTCACGGGTTAACCATAGATGACACTTGTCCTTGCGAAAGTATCGAACTCGACAAGGATATTGCTGAGAATTGAGTTTTCTTATTCAGGTAGTCTTCCAAACAAGTTGGATTTGATCTTTGTCATATAGCCTTGTAGGACTCCTATTTCAGATTCGTAAGCTTTAAGTGAATCTTGGCTTCGTAGCGAAATTGTCTTTGATTTTTAGATTTCAAGATTGGCGGTTTTGACTAAGTTAGCCATCATGAATCTCTCCTGTAGGAAACTGTTAAGCATCATTTGATGATCGAACGACCATGACCCTAGGGATTAGAATTTCCTATATACTGAATCAGAGAATGATTTCAATCGAGCATTGAAATCAGTGCTGACGAGAGTGTTATTTGCTCCAATGTTTTCAAAGAAAATAAGTCTGACATCATCTTCGAGTTGTAAGTTGAGATTGGGGTTATCTTGCTTGACCCTCTTTAGCTAAAGAATCAGCTTTTCAACCAATAATGATAGAGTCAATTCCATCTTAATCGACCTTTCATCTTGAACTGGCAAAGTGACCAATCTGTCTCTTTCTACGATCTTCTCCACTATCTTTTCTTTGGGGACTTGGAAGATCTTAGGATACAATATGAAATGTTAGAGCTCGCCTAAGAACTTTTCAATCATGTCGATTTGAATTTTTAAATTGGGGTTGGCTGTTCTCATTTTTCTCAGTTCCACCAATAAAACATCGAAGTTGACTTTCAAATCCTTTGTGAGAATCTTGAGTCTGTGCTCATGAGTGGAGACATCAACTCCGACAGCAATGCCTAATTCTTCTCTCTCAGTTATTTCGTGGACGTATTTCAAGACCTAAACAATTTGAGGCATAATCACAATCTTTTCAACAATCTTTTCCAAAATGTATGGGACTTCGATAAGTCTCTCTTCTTGGACAACAATTTCGACTGGGGTTTGCTCATATCTATCGATGATTTGGAGGACCTTTTCAATGTGATTAATATTTCTCACAACTTCTTTGAATTTTTACACAATGACTGCCTTTTCGACTATTGATTCCACTTCTCTGATACTCTCGTAGTCGTTTCTGACTTCGACAATCTTTTCATTTTATCTGACAACTTCCTTAATCTGCTCAACAATGATTGGAACTTAAACAATTTTCTCGACGATGCTTTGGATGTATCGATTGACATTAATAAGCTGGGGGATGATTTTTTCAATTTCGATAATCTTTGAAACCTCAATAACTTTTTCATGGATCCTTTCAATTTCATAGATTTTGGGGACGATCGTTGATTTTTCGACTATCTTTTCGATAATTTGTTTGGCAGTGACAATTTCCTGAACGATGCTCTGCACTGCCACAATTTTTTAGACAATTGTGGGAACTTCAATAATTTTATCTTGGATGTAAGGAACTTAATTGACAACTTCTTTGAATTTGGTTTAAACCACAATTTTTTCTTCAACTCGAACAATTTCTTTAATTTCGACGACTTAGAATTTACGATCGATGATCTTTTCGATGACTTGTGGGACTTGCACAATCTTCTCGATGGTTTCAGTGATGGGGACCATTTTTTAAACTATTTTTTCAATTGGAACTGGCACTTCAATGGGCACAATGATTTGCCTTTCGATTTCGATGATTTGAGGCACTTCGATTGTTGTGTAGACAATCTTTTCAACTTCTAAGTTTCTGGGCACTTATTTGATGATTTCGATCACTCTTTAAATGATGACTTCGTTGTTAATAATTTTCTCCTCGTACTTGGGGACCTCAACGAGTTTGTCAACTATCTTTTCGATTATCTTTTCGACTTCGATGTAGACATTTTTGGGGACTTCGATTTCGACAACCTTATCTTGGAACACTGGTACTTGGACGATTCTTTCAATTTCCTTGATGATCTATTCTCGGATTATCTTGGGGACGATTCTTTCCACAATTTGAGGAACCTCCACGATCTTTTCGACAACTCTGGGCACAACAACAATCCTTTCCACTATCTTCTCAACTTCGACCACTTTTGGCACTTCCACCATTTTCTCGATGATCTTCTCGACTGGCACTTTGATTTCCTTAATTCTGTCAACATGCCTGATCACCTCCACGATCTTCTCCTCGATGTATTTGACGGGCTTGGGCACATCGATATAGTGGTTGATAATTCTTTCGACTTCGATGATCTTGGGCTCGTGCACGATAATTGGATCCCGAAGATAAACTTCCTTGATGATTGTGTTTTATATCCTTTGGACAACTGGCTTTTCAACTATCTGAGTGACTGTGATCAGTCTCTCATGGATGACTGGAATTTCGATAATTCGTTCAACTTCTCTTGGCACTTCCCGAATGACTTCAACTATTCTTTCAACAATCTTCTCAACTTATTTAATGCGATCTTGAATCACGATCTTTTCACGAATAATCTCGACTTCGTATGGCTCTCTGATTATGTTCTATATCGTCACAATCTTTTCTATTATTTGTGGCACTTCAATGATCTTTTCAATGGTCTGTATGATTGGAACTGGCCTTTAGATTATTCGGTCAACGATTTCATGTCTAACTTCAATATGGTTGATAATTTATTTGGCAGTTTTGTATTCGATGGCTGGGATCACCTTCTCGACGACTCTTTCGACTTCAATAATTTTGGGAATTTCCACGATTCGCTCGACTATCTTCTCAACTATCACAGGAACTTCAACGATTTCTCGCACAATCTTCTCGACAGTGACGATTTTCTCGACAATGACCTCTACTTCTTTGATTTGGATTTGAATGTGGTTACGAACAGATTCAACTTCGATCACTCTTTCAACTTAGACTGGCCTTTCCTCAATCCTATCCACATGAACAATCTTTGGCACCTATCTGATCACCTCCACGATTCTTTCAATGATCTGGGGAACTTCGACCACTCTTTCAACCAACTTTTAGACAACCACGATCTTTTCAACGATGTTTGTGATGATGGTTGGAATCTCGAGAGGAATGTTCACTATCCTTTCGATTTATCTGATCTTCTAGACCTACACAATCTTCTCAACTATCTTCTCAACTGGAACAAACTGTGGGATCTCAACTATCCTTTCAACGATTTTCTCCACAATCTTCTCGACCTACACAATTTTAGGCACCACTCTGAACACTTTCAGAATGTCATCAACATCCACGACACCCATGATTTACTGGTTAATTAGACCGACAATTCCTTCATCAATTTCAAGGACTATTCCGGTTTTTCTCTTGATTTTTTCCAACTCCTCAAGAAGTGCTTTGATCAAGACTCTCAGATGGAATTCTATCTTTCGGGATTTCTCGCTGCTGTAAGCATAGACATTCTCAACCTTAACTATGTGGGGCTGATACTTAACAATTTCAATGACTCTGTCCAATTCATCGACCTCAATGATATCAATGAGCTCTTGCTGGAAGAATTCACTAAGCCTGACATCCATTTCATCATAAAGTTTGGGATATTTGGCAGTGAATTTTTTCATCTGCACTGCAAGCATATGCATTAAATGTTTAGTCCTGGAATCTTGAACTGGCACTTAGACTGTTCTTTCACTGAATCTTTCCAAATGCACAATATCATTTGATGTCTTGAAAACTGTGATTTTCTGATCTTTGAGCATGTCAAATATCCTTGTATCCATGTCAAATCTGCCAGATCCTCCTTCAGTTTTGAATTTGGCAATTTGGGATTGGAAGATACCGACAGCAACGCCAAACTGGTCTTTGATTCTGATGTAATCATCTTCCATTTGTCTCCTACGGATTGATAGCTCCACTGATTCTTTAATCCTGGTTCCATTCAAGCTCAATAAGAATCCTTCGAGAGTTCTCTCAATATCTGCATCATTAATTCCTTGAGAATTGTGTAACTTTTCAAATTCTCTGAACACTTGGACCAATTGAGTTTTGTACTTTTGACTTTGGCTTTGGCCGTCAAATGCTCCTGATCTGCTTTTAGCACCGTCTTTTGCAAGAAGATCAGCCTTAATTTCGAAGCTTCCTAGTTCTGCGGGTACTGATCCGCCTTTTTGTTTCAGGAGTTCGACTAGCTTGTTGCTCACGGCGACTTCGGAAAGAATTATTTCGTTTTTGGCAAGAAGAAGGGTTTCCTTGATCCTCAGATCAGAATACAGCTTGGCAATATGATTTTCCAGTTCGAGTTCTCGCTCTGAGGCCCTTCTTAATCTTTCTTCCAGATTGTTGATTTTCTTTTCGAGTTCAACTACTTGAGTCTCCTTCTAGTTGAGGAGGCCGGTGTAGTCAAGCACTCTCGTTCCTCCCATTTCGTCTCTTCCTGAGAAGTTGATTCTTCTTTTCAAGAGTCCTTCGATCTCTGACTCTAGTAAGATTAGCCTTTTGTTGAAGTCATCTTTCTGATCTCCAGCGAAAACAACTTTGGATCCCTGTCCAGTGAACTCAGTCTGAAGGCTCAGAAGGATGTTTTTAAGGTTTCTCAGGGTCGAGAAATCAGATTCTCCATGGATAACGAAGTCCCCTTGTCCTTCTCCGATCGATGACCACTTGAGGAGTGTTTAAGAAATGGCATCACCCTAAAAGTTGCCTGCAACTCTGGCTAATTGCCTTTGCGGCTGATTGGGCTGGTTTGGTGGCTGAGCGCCCCCTCTTTGTTGACCTTGGCCTTGAAAGCTCATGGTTTGCAAATAAATAAAAATTATTAGTACTAATTTTATTACTCAGATTAAAATATGGTCATTTTTTACTGATATTTTCCAGTATCAGCCCCTGTCCGGCTGACTCGCCGAATAAACCTCTGCGTCCAACTCGCAACCGTTGCTAAACTCGGATATGCTATTTCGAGCACTTTTTGCAGAGATAACCTACAAATATGATGCAATATTTCACATTTATTTCAAAGACAAAAATAAACATTCAAGTCAATTAGCCAGAGAATAAGCGCGAATGTCCCACCACTAAAAATTATGTGTTGCTTGCTCAAAGTAGTCAATCTGGGAGATCCCAACCCCAACCCCAACCCCAACCCCAACCCCAACCCCAACCCCAAACCCCAACCCCTATTTCGTATTGACTAATAGAGTTTCATAGCAACTAAACCAATAAAATTAAATATATATTAGTATTATATATTAATATTGGTATCATTAAGAGCATGCAATAAAGTATAATCATAATGTCAATCTCCCATGTTCATCGATCGATCTGACAGCTCATTTATTTTAAGGCCTTTTGAGCCCATTGTATCTTTATTTTCACTGCTGTTTGCATTCTCAGAGAAATCCTCACTGCTTACGAGATTGCTTTCGAGGTCTATAATTGAGTTTTTGCTGGCGTTCAGTTCTTGGATATACTACTCACTGAGGTTTAGTTTTTTTTTCAAGAATTGCTTTATTTGTTCCTTACTATGCGATTGCGTGGCAATGTAAGCTTAAAATCCCAATTTATGCAAAATATAAGCAAAGATTGTGTGGATCTTATAGTTGCTTTCGTTCGAACATAATAAGAATATGACTTATTGGGCCCCTGTCGCCCTCGACACCTAAATCAAACTTCCTTTTAAATCTGCTTCGAGTCCGAGCTCCAATGCTGCAAAAACTGGCTCACTTCTGAATGTTTACTTTCTGGTGAACTGCTTGATGTATCCAGTATCGACAGATAATTCAAAATGTACCTCCATACAAACTGAGCAGCACTTTCTAATAAGAATTGTCCGAGTCTGAAGCATTCGAGTATTCTTAAATCTCGATGAGGTTATCGTATGCTTAGTAGCTGTACCAACCTTCGATAAAAGTATGACTTTCCACATTCTCGATGTTTCCTATGAATATTAAGGGCTGTACCAAGCTTAAATTAATTTAGGTCATTCAATCTTACCAAATTCTTGCTCTGGATAAATTTGAACTCGTCTGCCAAATTTACTAAAGCCGAGTTGAATTGGACTTCATTGTCTTTCTCTTGGGAAATCCGATAATCGTAGACCTCACTGATTTTGCCATACGCTTTCAAACAAGCATAGATCATGTTAATCTTGGCATCTGTCGTTTTAGGTTCAGGAATATGGGCTTCGCATTTGATGCGCGCATCTTCAAGCACCTCCTCATAGAATTCGATGTTCAGGAAGATCTCTGCAAGTTCTTTAGGGGATTTCTCATTCAGGAGGATCAAGTCATAGCTTTAAATTTATTTATACTCCTGCTTGTTTTATTTATCGGATAAGTTTTCATTGAAAGTGGTTGTGAACAATTGGAACAGCTTGGCGTTGTGGAACCGGTAGGGCCTTAAATTATCGAGTTCAGTAAGAGATTTGAGATCTTCGGCGATGAATTTCACTTCCTTCAGCTTTTATTTGAGCTTATTGCTCAGGAAGGCAGGGCTGCCGAATATAATGAGGAAACTGAGGATTTCGGGGTTGGAAAGCTCATTCCAAAACCGTAGTGCCATGATTTTGAGGATGTTGAGTCTGTTTTTCTTTTTAATTTTGACAAGTTTCTCGTAGTTTCCGATAGCTTGCTTCAGGATAAACACGAATTTCTCCTTTAAGATGGACTTGGGGCCTCGAGGCAGATAAAACTTCTTGTCGACTTGCGTGAATATAATGAAACTGCTCAAATTTACGTACAAGTACCCGTAAATCTCCACATTGGTTTCGGGCAGGCTGCTCAGTAGCAGTAAGATGTCGAAAATTCCGTCTTTTTTCACTGATTTCACAGAATAGATGAATTTATTGTTAATAAAGTTGATCATATACTGTCTATTCTATGAAGTAAACAACCCCTAATTTCTCCTCAATAGGCATATTATCCTCAGAATATACTCCTCATGCGGTTTGTGGGCATTTATGATCAAACACGCATCTCTCTCCTGCGAATTGTTCCGAATATATGTCATGCAGACCTTTTCACAAAACTAGGAAAAATGCTAACGATTTAGTTTAGTTAGCAATATGGTGCGGTACACAAAGCACCATTGGTCCATATCTGAGTCTTCGATCGAGTGTATTTGATTAATGATGTAAGTCTGAGCAAGATCAAGGATTTAATTAGCTTAATGCGCGTTCTCAATTTTGTTCCCCTTGGTTTCATATAGGAAGTTGACCAGCTTGATTATGACCGTCAGTTTTTCTGTAGTCATTTCAGCGGATTTTGCTGATGGGGTTATCTAATGGTTAATTATCTTACGGAAAACCTGATTTGTAGTGGTGTTCAACGAACTACGTATCTTCTCGCCGATTGTTGAGTATAAAACAGGGACTTCGAGCAAGAAGTAGGGGTCGCTGAGTATCACTCTCTTGAGGAGCAATTGGAGTAGGAAGAGCATCGAGGCACTGACCTAATTGACGCACTTCTCATCGATGGAGAAAATGTAGTTGGGCTTCAGGTTGTTGACATTAGTAAGTATGTACTGCTTGACGGCAGGTAGATGCTCGGGCCCATACTTCGCATCTTTATTCAGCGAAATTTCCTTGAGAAATCTGGTGCCTATGGGATATATTTCAGCCAGCTCGTTATAAATCCGGATGATGACTGCTACAGGGTATCTCTTCTCGTGGATAAGCTTCTACAAATTGAATAGCGACTGATAGATATGAAAATTGAATGTTTTCAGGTGAACCTCGTTGAGGAGCTTATGCTGCATCTGCAATGTCTTTAAATACATGAACACTTCTTCCACATCGGAGATCTCTGACTCGAATAAATTCCGGTATTTGGAGTTTAGCATGTGGAAGTTTATCATTGGGGAGTAGGAGTCAATATATTTCGTTGCGAATGCGAGCAGGTAGCATATATAAGGCCATTACAGATTTTCTGCTTTAGTGGAGTGGTAGAGAGCATCGAAGAACTATCTTGGAATATGAAAAGTGTTGTGTGAGGCATCTGCCAGAAAAATGCAGATGCTTTGGAGGTTCATTTTGGGCAACTCCGCTGCTGCTAAGAGCAAAATTTTCTCGTGTTGAGATTAATCGGCAATGCATTCAAAGTTTATGAGTAAATTCACAATTTAATCAAAACTGAGAGTAATCCCATCTGCTTTATCTGCATTATCCGTATTATCATTCGTTATATCCTCAGTTGTATCATTTGTTGACACCTCCTTGGCCTCCCCTACCCTAAAATTCTTGAAGTAAGAATCGCAAACAGGCATAAGCTTCCTAAAATCCTAGAGTTCGACTTGTTTTTCACGGTAGGAACTCCAAACTGTGCGATAGAGATGCATTTTATAGGCAGCAATTAAGTAGGTATAGTACTTAACCTGCTGCTGGAGTTCGAGTGCATTGATTTCTTGCACAAGGACTTGCTTCATCTTGTTGATCTTATCGAGTTCCTAAATTTACATTTTCGGGTTCTCATTGCTCTTGATGATTTTTAATAAAATCGATATCTTGTCGTTAAGGGGCAAATCCTTGAATTATGCGATGTTGATGTCCATGTTAAGTCCGAAATTTTATATGAACTCGTGCTTTCGGAAGCTCTGGCTACCCACGCTGCTCCCACTCTCCACACACAAGTTGTAGCATTGATTATAGACCAAGTGCCTTATCTTCGAGTTTTGTGGGAGCATCTAGTGGAAGCCCATCTTGTAGGATTGCTTGCAAGGAGCGATCACTGCTTGTTCACGCTACTGCTCTAATGGAGACATGAACATTGTTGATTATAGAGCAGTGGAGATACTCCGACAGCAGCGAATGATGGCACGCGTATTTTTGTGTATCATTATAGTGATATGGATAGCTGGCAATAGGCCATCATAGTTAAAACTAAGTACCAGCATTAGCATTTATCAATATGATCGGATATTTATAATCATTCATAACGAAAACAGGCGCTTGGTTCGTCAAGTCTAAAGAATGTTGGTTGCGAACAAGAAGCAAATGGTTTCTGCTGATTACAAATTCTATATATATTTTATTAAAATTATACTCAAGCAGTTTGCATTTAGAAACCAAACACTAAAATGCCATCTATATCGAATAGATAATTATCGAAAAATATAGCATAGCATTCGGTAGGACTGTGCTAATTTGTGGAGGGGTTATCGCAACATACAAAATATGCTAGCGATTTCTCATTATGTTTTATGTTTGTTATGGTGAATAATGCAAGAGGTTGATAAATAGCTTTAGAGAAATTATTCGATTTCATATCAAATCCTGAGCTGAAATGTGACAGTTAAGTCGTAGTTCACGTTTATTTCTCCGATACTAATGGCAGTGGGCGCAGCTTGTCGCGAATCTGCTGCAGCAGCAAATGCAACCTTTTGAAATGGAATTGGTTGGGAGTTCACTCGCACTACGTCATTCACATTCAGAACCCTCCCAACAGACACTTTTGCAGCGCCAGCGTAATCAATGGCCTTCTATTTGGCATCGTTGAAGGCTTAAGCTCGAGCGCTGGTTTATAATGCAGTTTTATTCAAGATATCAAATGTCACTGATGAAATTTGGATGCCATTGATTTGGGCCAGCTGGTCAGCAAGATTCGTCAGTTTCGTACCTCTGGCATCTAGGTTTTTGATGGTAACAGTCAGACTTTGAGAGGCGATCTGTCCGATGATGTTCGAGGCTCCGTTTGCGTAATTGTACTCGGGGTAGATGTTGAACGACGAAGTTTATATGGAGTCTTTGCCAATCCCGGCAGCTAGTATAACTGCAACCACTTTTTGAATTCTGTCTGCCAAATTGCTCACAGCGACATCAGATGTGGCTGCTTTGATTTCGAATTTGACTTCGATCTTGGCGATGTCGGGTTGGCCCGAAGAAACGCCACTCCCTGTAACAACAATCTTATTAAATTCACAGCAATCTCCGCATGATGAGCTGGAGGTTAAGGTTGGTCCCAAAGTGGTTCCGTATCCAAACTGGGAGTTTGCCACAAGAGCCAAAAAGAAGAGAGCTAACAGATTAGTCGTCATCGTGTTATCCAGTAAAATATTATAATTAATTCATTATCGATTGCCGATTTCTATATATTAAACGGAATGGGTTTTTTCATAAGAGAATCATTGAGATCATGGCAGGAGCGAGAAAACGACGTCCACTGATGCTTCTATGGTCACATCTCTCACTGGGATGAGGACATTTTGGGAAACTGTGGAGGTCGATTTGAAAATATCACTGTTTGCGAAGTATGGGATGATGCTTCCTCCAGTTGATTCGATTCGGAGCACTTTTCGGACCTTGAGTCCACTCAGGTTAGCGATTTCGTCAGCTTTGGCTTTGGCTGCTGCGAATGCTGCTGCTCTGGCTTGTCTGGCCCCCAACTTAGTGTTCGATTGCGAAAAGTTGACGCCGTTCACAGTCACACCTTTGACCTGGCTAAAGGCAGTGATCAACTTGCCAATGGCAGTGCCGTCAGCATCAATCGACCTAATTTTAATGGTGAGCCCTTGAGATGCAGTTTGGCCGACAAGAATACTCTCTCCATTGGTAAAATCATACTTGGGCTGGATGTTGAAGCTACTCGTGGAGTAGTCTTACTTTCTGACTCCGTTCCTGGTGAGGATGCTGATGATTTCAGCAATCCTAGTATTGGTGTTGCTGAGGGCAGCAGATGTAGTCGACTGGGTGTCCTCCGCATTGACAGTGATGGTGGCAATGTCGGGCTTCACTTTTACTTCAGAGTTTCCGCTGACTGAGATAGTGTTATCAGCGCAGCAAGATTGGGACAGTGCCCCAACCACAATCAATACAAAAATCGTGCTTGCTTTGATCATGCTTATCTTAATTATTATCAGACTTCGATCAGTGAGTGCATTTACCAGTAAATTATTAAAAAATATAATGATTTCTCGTATTCTATCAAATCAATATCGAATCACCCATCATTCTGCGCATCCAAGCTTTTACTGGCAAATTCAATGTTGTAGAAGGGCGTATGGGGCGTACAGTTACCCATGTTGCTATATGATATCTGATATTTAAATGCGTGGCTTTGCTCAGTGTTCCTGCTATTGATCGGATAGTTTATGTTTTTGAGTGCGGTGTTATTGAAATCTGCTTCACTGTGATAATTTTCGCTTCTTTGACGATTAATTCTTTGTCTGCTATGTCTTTGTCTGCTATGTCTTTGTCTGCTATTTCTTTGATTGCTATTTCTTTGACTGCTTTCGCTGTGACTTTGGTTGATGCTTGCACCAAAACCCTGCCACTTATAGTTTTATTGTTGGCTTCCTTCTTTCTAGATTTATTCACTCTCTAATTTCAAGCTAAAACTCAGACTTTACTTTCCATCGTCACAACCCCCATTTTTAAACATAGCAATCCTATAGCATAAACTTATTCGATTGTCGTCCCATCGAGCCAATGCAAACTGCCTCTTCTCATTACTTATCACTTATAACAACATCCCACTCTCTCTCAAGTCCATCACATCTATTTTGGACACCCTGTATCCATAGAAGTCGCCAATATCCTATGAAATGTGACATTCTGCCTATATCGTGTATCTCTCAAGGCTCGAGTGATAGCTCTTGGGCGAAAGTGATAGCTTATTCTTGGGCACAAAGAGCGTATAGGTGTTGTTTTGAGGGTTGATGCGAAGCGAGGGCAAGCCGATAGTTTATTGGCCTTGCTAGGATGCTGGCGTGAAGATTTGATGGTTGCATAAGATTTGGTAGGACTCACTCAATTTTTTAGTGAGGTCGACTGCCACTATTTGGAGATAGCCCAACTTGGTTATTGCAATAACCATCGAACCAATCAGTTCGAACCAGCAAATGCCTTCACTGAACAAAGAACTTATTTGACATTTAGGACTGATCGATAGATACTTGGCTACTCGCACTCGGCCGCGATCTGCATCAACAGCATTCATCTACCTTTACGACTTTGCACACTTTGCACAATTGTAATATTTATCGAGGGCAATGCCTAAATCCCAAACGGACACGATGCCCAAATCGTTGCAATGGAACAAATGCGTCTACTCATCATTGTCAAACAGCGCCAGTTTCTTTTGCTTGATCCTGTGGTAGTTGTCCTCATTAGGGATGTGCTGGAGTGTCAGACTAATGTTCAATAATCGGGCAATTGTCTGCGCGCCCACAATTACATGGATATAGGCATCTGCTGTCTACACTATCACCATATTATGCTTGACTTATGTGAGCATATCAGTAACAGGCAGAGCACTTAACTTCAACACCTGCTGTTGGGTTATTATTTTAGCCTATTCTGTTAGTTATTGAGCAGCCAATAGTGTCAATCGAACCATGTTTCCTGTATCAGTGCCGATCACAATATCAAACAAAGCGCTATGGATTGCATCACCCTGAGTCGCATCACCTTGAGTCGTATCACTTTGAGTCGTATCACCTTGAGTCATATCACAGCTGTGAATTAATTTAAGCACAGTCGCGTTAGTCTTATAAATGACAGCCAATTATTTTCGATTGTATGTGCCATGAGCCTAGCTAAAATAGATCCCAAAGATGGTGCAAGTAATGCAATTACTTCTTTCTAACCATTACTCTTATGGGTCTTGCTGCATGTTGTTTATTTGACCACTGCTATCTTCAGTGGTACGATAATTTGAGGCGAATATATAAAATAAATACTACTCAGTTTCGAACATGTCGATTGCGTGGCAAGCCATTTCAAGTATGCTGTGCTGGCTAAACGGATTTTAGCTGCATTTTGGGATATTGTTATTAATAGAGTTGTTATATATATAGTGCTGGTCATTATGGCTGGAAATGTTGGTCGCAGCATTAATATTTTCTTGATCGACATCTGAAATGCGCATGGAGTCTGAGTATTCTTGCTGGATCTAATATGCCAATTGAGTTATATTATAAGCATTTTCACCCGTCACAGGCTTAATTGGGTCGTTGTTACAATTGCATGGCATGCTGCGTTGCCAGTACTTGTGAGAGGACTTGCTATTGTTTTTTAATGGTTAATTGTTCATGATCGTGTTTAACTGCATTTGCTGTCCTGTCGGGTATGATTTCATACTGCTTTCGCCCATTATTATTAGCGTATTCTATATTTTGGAATGAACCAATGCAATGTTGGGATTATATGAGGATCATACATGTAGCTATGTTTTTATATGCTATGATCATAAATTCTATTGATATTCACGCCAGTGCAAATATAAGGCAGGCACATCAAGCATGCCCATGATGCATATGATATTATTAACATATATAATTCTTTGATTCTTCTCTAATTTTGAGTCTGTATGATCATCTTCAGCTAACTTCTAATCACATTGCTTTTTTATTAGTTTTACTCTTCAGAAACATAGTCGGGGTGTTTTCTTTATACGCAATATACTCAGGGTCACTGCCCCATTTCTTATCTGCCTTCTTCTCGAGTAAGGGCACTCCTGAAAGTTTGGTTAAAAGCAGATACACGAAAACAGGAGAGATCAATGTGAGATACTCCCACCCTGATAACGAACTGAAACAGTAAATGGCAACTCCTAACCACAAGACTACTTCTCCGCAATAGTTTGGATGTCTGGAGTATCGCCAGAGCCCACTTTGTATGAATTTCGAGCTATTGCTTTTGTTTCGGCTGAATGTGAACTTTTGGTAATCCGCCAAGATCTCCACTCCCAACCCTATCGCCCAAATCGAGAAACCGACGATTTCACACACATTCAGCGAAGAGCCATTTGACTGCTGCTTACAAAGGAGCATTAAAGCAGGACTGGCAGTGACGGTGACCCAGAATCCTTGCATGAGCCAAACATACAAGAAGACTATGCCACTTTTTTTAATTACAACGAATCTGGTATCCTCACCAACAGTCATGACCCTATAGAACAGGAAAGCTCCGAGTCGAACAGCCCAAACTAAAACCATGGCGCTGACCACGCTTTCTTTGATCCCTGAAGACTCTCTGCTTGCATTTGCTAATACAATCGCTAGAATGTAAGTAAGGCTGCCCGTGAGATCGTAGAACTTTTATGTGTTCAGGATCCTCGCAGGGATGAATGCCAGAAATTGAATGAAGAAGTTAATCAGTATGATGACGACGATTGCTGGCATTTGATGAAACTTGCTTGAGTCTCCGCTGATGAGATACCCGAAGGTTACTGCGATCGAAAGGGAAATAATTATTTTGGGGAGCACTTCCATTCAACTGTAGAGTAATAAATATTAATGGATCTCATCATAACACACAATATCCATTGCATCACACACAGCAATCAATTATGTCTCATTGCTGTATCCGTTGCCAATCATTTAGTCAAGCACCTGTTCTACTTTTGGCCATTCCTAAAATCGGACTAACCTTTCCTTTGGCCGGCAATATTTTAATATGAGAGGGTTTAATAAAAGGGATCTTCTTCCTCATCCTCTGACAGGCTATCAGAGTTACCAAGCAGCTGATTAAAATTCAAAGCTAGCTCATTCTTTAGTTAATCATCGACAGCCTTCTTGCATTCGTAGACATGCCTTGGAGTAAAATTTTAGGGCTCGATCTACTTTGAGATGTAGTTGAAGCTTATTGCCTGCATGCTTGATATTACTATGGATAAATTGCTAAGTACTTGATTCGTCTGCCTCCTCTCCTACAAATTAGAGCTAGGTCAAGCATCCCTCTTCTTTTGCTGGCTAGCCATAATAGTTGCATGAGCCTAGCCCTTCATTGTATTTTGATTGAGATGATTTCTTTGTCTGCTCCCTGCTTTCGTCGATGGAGTAGCAGTTGTCATCGAACGCTTGATATGTGTTCTTCTTTATTTTATCGAGTTCATTTTAAGATATTATGCAGGCAGTCTTCTTTTCATTTTCGATGCGATACTTGAGCTGTTCCATGTTCTCCTTGCGCTATTTGATCTTACTGTGGATATCAGCCAATGGGTTGACCTGGACGCGTGCATTACTACTGTCTCCCTGATGATTGGGCCTATAGTTGTCTCTTTTGGCGAGCTCTTTATTCTTTTTGTAGAACTGCTTCAATTTAGACTTCACGTCGACCCCCTCAGCCTCAAGGATTTAGAGCACATTGATAAGCTCTTCCTCCCTTTTTTTATATTAGCGAAGATGCTGGATCATGTTTGCCATCTGCAACGGTTTTTAGTTTGCGTTTTCGCTGATGCTTTCAGATTGATCTGACCTATCATCTCTGCAATCCTACAACAGTTTTCCTTATTTCTCCCTATAATGCTCCTCAGCTTCAAATTAATAGTCTTTCTATTTTGGCGAGGAGGGTTCTCGCTAACCCCTCCCTCGAGATTATAGTATCCTGCAGGAGACTGCTACTTCTTGAGTTTTCTTTTCTTTCAGCTCTCTCAATGATTTGCTGAGGGAAATGTTTTTGTTGGTTAGTTGGCTGATTTCCCGTTCGAGCATTTATTTGTTGATGAACAACTATTTGGTCTTCATGGAGAATTACAGCTTTTATTTTTGAGATTTGGCCAAGGATTCTTCCAATCTCTGCTTCTATTTCTACATGAGGCTTGTATGGACTCGAAGTGAAGCTTCATTATAGGCTTTATGGTAGCTGCTCAAACAGCTGACTAATTCAGATATAATGCTTGGGGTTTATTAGTTCAGGCTGTTAGAGTTAGGATCATGGCCCTTAGTTTGAGGGGTCTTAATTGCAATCATATACTCAAATCTCTCAATGGCATCAGTGTACGTTTCCCTCATGAGTCTTGTGTCTGAAGAGGTGATCAACTCCTCGACCTTAGCAATAAGCACTCTCAAACACAAGTTGAGCTTACTTTGAGAGTTTAGTTTGAAACTGTTTCTCGAAGACTCATGCGTAAACTCCAAAGTTGAGTTCTTTTTGGTGATGTCTATGCTGTTGTTGGCTGATTGGAGATGGAGCTTATTCGAGCAAGTGTTTGGGTTGTTGGTGCTCGAGGCAAGGACTAGCCTCTTACTGTTTTATTTGCTATAACCTTTGTTTTTGCCACTTACGGATGCCGCATTATTGACGAAGTATGGCCGGGCACTGTCTTTGGCCAATGCGCTGCTCTTGTAGGGCGATATTTTATTAACATGTTGAATGTTATTGCGAGCAATAGGTGACTTCGAGCTCAACCTGTCGACTGATTCACTTCTGTTTTTCCTCTTCTCGCTTAAGTTTTTGTAGATCCTTTCAATTTATCGATTACGTTCGTGGAAATCCAAAGTGGATAAGCATTTGCCGTTCCGAAGTCTATTCTTGTGAGTGCTAAACTTGTACAGGCTCAATCGAGGAGGTTGTTTATAAGGAGAGGGTGGCTTGAGGGAGCCAAGCATTCGATCTTTATGGAATATTAGAAATTATTTAAATTCAGAATATCACAGCTTTCAGTATGCTTATATTTATTAATGCTATTGATTTCACGTATATTCACTCACTTGGAGCAACTATACGGCTTAGATCGATGTGAAAATGATGCGGAATACATTAAAATAGGATAGGATATGGCTCTCCTCCTGATCTATTCATCTATCATCTCATCAAACTATTGATTCTGCTACTCAGCAGCTTCGATTGATTTTTTTTGCTCTCTTCCCTTTTCGATTCATTCTGACAGTATACTTAGTGCTGCGGCAAACTTTCGCTTTTTTCATGAGGATGGTGCCTCAATGCCTTCACATTTCGGCCAATTTTACCATTATTTTTGGAGGGAGTCAAACTTACTCGAACAGTTTTAATACTGATCGCCTATCTCGGATCCTTCGCGTCTTACCTTTCGTTGTTCTGAATGAGCATGGAGATTCTCGAGTGCTCTGCCACATCGGTCGGACTTCTCTTATGCGCATTAAGGTTTTTGGGCGTCGAATGCATGCAAACTTCTGACAGCTGCATCTAGAGCTGGCGCAACTCTTATGTTACTTTCTTTTATTCTTGGCTTATATCACTATTGTAGCAAATCGAACTGAATTATTTCTTAAGTTGGAGCAGTACTGCTTACTCCCTCGTCATTTTGTTTGGTCGATGATTCTACTCTCCAGTAGTATTGGTGCGGGGGTCCTATTGCCTGCCATAAAGTTAATGCTTATCCTTCCGGGTTGCACTCCCATGACAATCTTAGTTGGAATTAAATGGCGATTTTTTGAAACTGTCCTTAATTTTGATGCAGAAATCGGCGTGATAGTGTTCACTGCTTCTATTGCCTTACTCTCTATTTTTAAAATTAAACTCTAACTCCTGCTTGGGTATTTTACTTCTATCCTGAACATTTACCTACTTTTAAGAGTTTACTGCTTAATTGTAATGGCAATCCTCTGCATTCTACATGTTGACCGGCAGCTTCAGAATGACTCTCTCTATTTTGGGGGCTATCCGCCTTCCCGCTTGACACTTTTCTGTTTATTTGACCCGAGGCTTCATGAGATTGGAAAGGTTGATGGAAGTTTTAGATCGCTGATGATGCTGCACATTTTTAGTATAGGGGATATCAGATTATTCAGCCTGCTCTGTGCAGACTCCCTTCAATAAGAATGGCTATATAATGTTTTATTAATCCTTTTCGGTTTTGAGATATTATGATCGCCCGAGTGCTGGGAGTCTGTTAATTAAATATTGTGGATTCGTCCTATGGTACTATACTCTGCTGAGTTCTGTTATTCTGTTCGAATTGTTTGACCAATTCGGCTGTCGATTCCCATTACTTTGCAGGGTTCTATTGTAGTCATGGTTCTTTTTACTATGCACTTTATCATAAGTTTGTTCGGGAATTGCAGAGGGTTATTAAAATTTGTAGAAGCCGTTTTGGTTTTAGGGTGTTAAATCACGCTACTTCCACTTTGCTACACCCTTATTATTGATCGTGTTCATTTTCTCATGACCTGCATGGCTGCCTGCCTTTCTATTCGCAAAGGAGGATTATATAGAGACGCCTTTCTCCAGCATGCTGCACTATGAGTAGGAGCATTCCAACACTCTGATAAGTTTCTGAGCCCTATTCTTTAACATCTCTGCCTACTCGCTGTCTTACTCGTTGGAGGCTTCCATGAGGATTTGCTTAGCTGTCATATTGGCTGAGTAATCGAACGAGATGATATCCGGAATCCTTGGGGGAACCATGTTGAAGAATAAGTTGAACTGTGCTGACATTTACTCCAGTTATTGGAATTCCTTTGATTGTTCTGAACGCTGGGGATACTTTAGGGAGCTTTCTGCCTTTTAATACTTAGCTTTGCTAGATATAGGGCTGTGTGTCATCCGACCGAAAGCCATTGGTTGCGGAATAGAGTGGGGCTGATGGAGAGAATGAGATTGAATAGAGTGGGGTTGCGGAATAGACTGTTCGCGAATCTTCATAATTTGTTCAGATATTTTTTCAATTTAATATCTGCAGTTAAGAATAAGTAATATGCTTTTATTACTAGCAATATAGGATCATTAAATTTCCTAATACTTGAGGCCATACTGAGAGGCTAGATCTCTTTTTGCTTGATCGATGCATTTATTCAGGGCACTCATCAACCCACCGCACTCTTGCATCCCTTGCTTCTTTAAGCATCCCATGACCTTGCATCCATGGGGCTTGCAGACTTTCCTGGCTTCTTAATCCAGAAGTTCAAGTTTGGCCATACGCTACCTGAGGTTTCTTTAACTCATAGAATGCTGATTATTGTTTATCATATAATTTGCATTGCCTATCATGCGATTTACAATGCTTACGATAATAAAGTTTGAGAAATGGGAATAATAATAATTTAATATTATCCTATCGCTAATTAAGTGGTGTTTTAATTGATGTCTTAATGATGCCACGCATAATAGATTATCACTATCAAGAGTAGCTAGTGAGGCCTGATTCCCCATCACTAGCTACCACATGATAGAGTAAGGTTCGGGTGCCGCTCTTGTGATCGCAAACGAGGGAATCTAGTTCATCCAATAGTAGCTAGTTCCCAGTCGCAATCTCTCTCCCAAATCTTCCAATGCTTTTACTTCTGTTGACTGACATTTGAGGCTTCCGAGGTAGGGGAGCCTGGTTCCAACTATGCCTTGCCACGCCAAAAGTGACTTAATTTTGGAGCATGGGGTTCTCGGCTACTTTAAGGTAACGACTTTCCTCATGGTTTCAGGTTGGGCCTAACTTACTAGTTCCGCATTCGCATGCATGTTTGATGTTCATAAGCCTAAATGCATAATTGATAACTTCAATAATTGGGCCACCAGTATTATTAAGCCAGCTGCAGCTGACTATCAGAATATATATGAGACTGACTATTAAATTTTATTTAATAAATAACTCAGCCATTAATTATTACCCATTATTCCTATGTCCAGTTGCGACATAACAGATGTCGGCCCTTTATAAATTAATTGATTGATTGATTGATTGATTGTTTGATTGATTGCCAATAACTAATCTGGATTGATTAACACGTTGTGTTTAGTATTGAAATGTCACTGCAGTATGCCTAGATCTCAGCTACATCCATTACGTTTCCCTCGAAGGCAGACTCTCGAGATGCCAAGGAGTGCGTCATCACCTTGAAGAACAATCGAAAACAGAAAATACTCTTCAAAATCAAGACCAAGAGATTGAATACCTACGAAGTCAAACCCCCCAAGGGCATTATCGAGGCCTCTGCCTCCAAGAAAATTCAATTTAAAATCATCAAGCCCCTCAGCACTGCCGAAATGAGCGATATCGCGTCCAAAGATAAATTCCTGTTCGAAATAATGTTGTGCGAGTTTTAAAAAATGCCCGAGGACCCCAAACAAGCCAAATAGTTTTTGAGCCAGCTCTGGAGAGAATCTGACAACTCCAAGAACTACTAAAGCATAATGCTTCCTGTCGCAATAGAAGGTATATATAACGATATGCAGGTTTTTAGCTTCTGAAGCCTGTATCCAAGGATGTTTTCTCATAAAGCAGATCGATGAAATAAAGCTTATCCCGCTTTTCGGCAATAACAGCTAACAATGACAAGAAATCGGAAATTACTGACCAGGCACTCTCGATGAAGTTTTAAGAGCTGAAGAGAAAAGAGCAAACACTCATGAAAGAGCGCGAACAGATCTTCGAGCCCACAGGCGCAAAAACAAAGGCCCCAGGAACTTCCTCCAAACAAATTTGCATACGTAAAGCATATAATATTTAGTGGTCTTCGTATTTGTGCTGGCTGTTTTCATCGGAAATTTTCTGAAGCTCAGAGTCTTCGTCAGCTAGACAATATGAATGCATGGATAATCACAAACTTGATTCAGTTCAATTGATATAAATATCCATTTGATTGGGTTATGTCTGAATTATCCCTCTTAGATATTCCTCCATTTCTCAATAAACTTTTGATTATCCCCATTTCTGAGTTGAGCACTTTTCAGCAGTGGTGGATGTCGAGGTTGGACTCAAATGGAGGATGCTCTGGAGTAGGATAATTAACTTAGATCGAATATATCATGATTTTATTTAAATTTATAGAATAGGATGGAAGCGTTACTGAGGATTCCTGGGCTAATCGAGGGAACTCTTATTGGAATTCTGTTTTTAGCAATCATAATTTCACCCATCTACTGCTGCCAAGTCTCTGATGACGAATATGAAAGAATAATTTCACAAATCAAGGTAGCCAAGGAGCAGAAGCTCAGCAAAATGAAGTGATTATAATTCGACAGATAAAGAACACTGATTTTTCTAATATCATCATTTAGCATTCATATTCATCTATATTAGTTAGGCAACACAAGTTCAAATATCGAAACTTTATATATACAACTTTATGATAGAGTTTATAGAGTTCATTAAGACTTGCTTCGACAGGCTTTACAATAAATGCGCATCATGCATATCAAGCTGAGTGCAAAAGTTCATGAATCAGTCTTAATCACGTTTCGGCAGGGCCTTTCTACGGCTTACTTAAGCTGATCTAAAGAAATTTCGAATTGTTTTTTCAATATTTCCAACTATTTCTAATACTACAAAATGTGGTACTTGCCTGGATTGCCAGAGACGGATCGAGGAGTATGATTTTCGGCACATTTTCGATTTCATACTCAATTATCAGATCAGCAGAGCGATCACAGCTCACGCGCACGTACTAGAATGCACTGAAGTTCTCAGAAATTTCCTGCTTCAAGATCTTCTAGGCCACTTTGCAAGGCATGCACCAACTGAAATAGAATTATATCTACTCTGTGTAAATTCCAAAATGATATTCTTTGTCCCTTTTTTAAATATCTTCAAGTCCTTCATGGAGGAAGCCAGCATTGCTCTAATCTGATACCGATTCGAAACTAAATATAGAAAAATGCATAATAGCCAATTTCAGAAGGAGAAGTAGAGAGTGAGGCCATCGCATATATTCAATTACGATTGAAGAATGAAATGCAATACAATACAGTCTGCTTACATCTCTTCATCTCTTCTTCTTACAATATTTTCATTTTCAGATGTTATTCCATTTTCTGACTCTTATTCTTCGGTGCGTTTATTCACACACATATATATATTGGGCTAAATTTAAAGAATATTTCATTCCGTTTCCATCGAGTTTTGGCTGTTAATCTATGAACATCTAAATTAATTTGATGCCATAATAAATTTATTCGAGATCCATTCCATGATATCAACAAAATCCAATTCTATTTCCTCCCTTAATGGCCAGAAGCTCAATCCTGAGCACTCTAAAGGGGACAAATACTTTGCATCCTACAGCAAGCGTTTTTATCACCCCAGCAAAAAATGCATTACGACGGCAAGCATTTACGAGCAAAAGCACGGCAACAAGGAGCAGTCCACATTTCGAACAAAGAAGGTATCCGATTGCAACGACCTGAAATATAGTTCGAATTTAAATCCCTTTGCAAGGTCAAAACATACCAGACTTGATCAACCGCATAAATAGACTTATGAAAGGAAAAAGAAAGTGCAATTCTATTCTGACCGGAAGACTGACCCATTGACATCTTGCTATGAGCCTGGTGAAAGAGTGCAGAGAGTCCGCCCATAGTTCACAAACTCTGCCATACTGCAGATGGAGGAAGAAAGAAAGTATTATCTGCCTGCTCAGAGAGAGCTCAGTGGAAACACTAGAACATATCACAGTTACTATGGATTATCACAGTCGCTCGAGAAAATGCCAGCTCAAAGGCCCGCAATCAACAACTCCTCAATAATCTCACCTGTCATTCAGTATAATAGTTCTTCATGTTCTTTTGCTGGAGGGCTGGGTGGTAGAATCAGGAATGGGAATAATGAGAAGCCTGGAAATTGAATTGATTGTTTGAATTCTAGATTATATTTCTACTTATAGATCGAGCATATATAATTTGAGAATGAACATCTTCACTAAAATATTCCCTCTCCAGAGAAGTAAGAAAAACAAGGACGATCACGAACAAATAGCAATCTTTCTGGACTCCTAATGCAAAAGGAGTATCGAAGTTCATCCGCAAACTGTCGAAATGTATATGAAGTAGTCTCAATTTGAGCTCGATCAATTCCTCTATCTGGCAATCAAACACAAAAAGACTCACGAAACTGTACTGAAGAGAAAGCTGAGCAATTTTTAAAGCCTCGATGAAGTGCTCAATGAAGTCAGTGCTATGGGCGGGTCTGAAAAAGAGAAAACGGATTCTGGGGAGTACAAAGGATTCATTATCGTGGGCTACAACACTGAGAGGAATATGGTGCCCAGGATAAGCTCGGTAGCAGCGCTAAACTAGAACCTGAAGTTCATTCGCTCCGGCACCCTCCAGAAATACTCGGACTCAAGAGGAATATTCGAGGAGTGCCAATTAAAGCTCTACCACGATTACCTTACTTATTACGAAATAAAGTCGAAATGTACGCAATTCAGTTACCCTAGAAAAAAAAGTTTCCTTTTTGCCCCTCGAAAACGCAGCAGTCGAAATGATTAATGAAAAGAAGCACATCTTTACTGTCAAAGACAAATTCAAGAGCATGATGTTTAAGACTACTTCCAAAGAAGACATGATCGGATGGTAGAATTTCATAATATTCAGGCTATTGGCTATCAATTAAACCATCAGGGTCCGCAACGCCCAGATTTACATGAACGAACTTGAAGAAAAGCTATCGCGAAAGATCAAAGACAAGCTGACGTCCTATCAGAGCAGATGCATGACCATCCGAACAAGCCACCGAACTATCCTTTTGGACGAAATAGGTCGGAAGTCATTGCGCGACTATTTCAAGAAAAACACATAATCCTTGAAACAAAGAAGCAGCCTAAAGAATTAGACTTGTTCTGAAACGAAATAAAACGAGACCATGATCGATGTGAAATTACTCACCACTATTGAAACATACTTATACATGTGCAAGGTGCGAAGATAAAAGGGCGAACAGGAATCAGATCCGATTATTGAATCGATTAAATAAATTTTGAAGTAAGTGAGATAATTCTTGCCTTAGAATTTCAAGAGCAAGGACTTTGAATCGAAGCAAGAAGTTGTGAAGGCCATCGAATAAATAATGAAATACTTAGATGAGAAATACCGCAAAGTGCTCATCGACCAAAGGCATTTGCATCACACTTTTCAGGGCTATTTGCTGGGCCAATATAAATAGAAGAATAAAATTACAGTGAAGAGTCTTTTTGGTTTGGAAATGAGCTATTCTTGATTATAATTCGAACATTCATCGTATATATTATGATATACATTATGGATAATAGGAACAATATACTGTTTAAGTATGCATATCAAATTGGTGGGTATTTGCCCACGAGCAGCAAATCAAAAGTAGTGGTATCAATTTTGATTTCAAGTTTTGCCTTCTTCATCGAGCTATACTAATTCGGCTGATACCATAAATCCAGGAATTGGCCGTCTGCGCTTACTTTGGCAGCGAATTCTTGAATTTTGTTGTTGCAGAGGTTTAGTTAGACTTTATCACCAAAAGTTTCATCTTTGCAGTCGAGCACTTTCCTTGATTCTACTTTGGAGTTGAGGAGGTGGGCCGGCAGGAAATCAACAAATTTCAGTTGCATGAATACTCTTTCACCCACATTGGCAACCAGCTCAATAGTCTTTGAGGCAGGCTCTTCGACCAAAATCTGGAACGGTATTTTTTATACGATAGATTCATTGCCTTCTAGTTAACCGTTTAATTCTGCACGCTCTACCGAATTCAAAGTATCGGAGATGTTTCTGTTTTTGGAAGAGTATACAAAAAAATAGCCCTCTGCCTTAGCGCACTTCATCACGACCACTTTCATCATTATTTCGAAAATATACTTGCTACTCAACACTTGATGCTTCTCTACCGAGTTGTTGATGCTCTTTCGGCTCTGCACCGAGCTCTGGATGATTTAAATATCCAAAGGGAATGGTTCCTATTTTGAATTCGTGGTGATAATGTTCGAGACTGATGTGATCGCGAGAGGGAGCAATGCCACTATAATCTTTTACCCTCGAATTCCCTTCAAGACCACAGGATTTTTTATGATTTTCTTGACTTTATATACTGAAATTGGATAAATCCAGTAGAAATTGCCCAGCTCGATGATAAATTCCTATTCTTGGCTATCAGGCAATACTCTGAATTTGATTGATGTCTTTGTATGCGAATTCAGTGTTAAAACATTGGTTAAGATGTTCAGCTTGCCGGTTGAGCTCTATATAATTTCAAGCATCTTCTAATTGAAAAGCAGTTTGACGTTAACGGGCGATTCAAATCGATTGAAATACTATATTACTCCTTCTCCGTCGGCTTTGGAATTTACATGAATATTGACAGACTGCATTTGTTGCTGCTTTGGATAAGTGTAATTAACCAAAAAGCTAATTGGCCCTATTTCCTCAGATTTAAATTTCACAACGTATTCATAATTTTCTTCTAGTTTTAAAGGCATGAAGATTAAGTGCAGAATTAAAGTTTTATTACCCTCAATTATGAATTTACAATCGTTGTGGCCTCTATTTGAGGAATTCGAAGCTCTTGTGGAGTCTACAACCATCAAGTGCTTTTACCAGTTTGCAGCTGGGATGGTTGAACCCTAGAATAATATTTCTGAGAGACTAAAAAAGGCAGAACTATCAGTGGGGTTAGTTATTGGCAATTTTATGGCCTTGTTTTATCCTATTCCTTTCATAACTTATTTAATCTTGACGACCTATTCCTCTGAGTGCATAGTGATGCTGTAGCTAATTTATGGCTGATAAGGGTTATATATAGTGAGAGTCCCTGTTTACGAGCCCACGAATAAGGGCATGTAAAGAATATCCAAATTACTTTAGCTCGAAGGTTCTAATGTTATTTTATTCATCAAAGGCTTTAAATACTTCGAGTTACAGATGATATCGTAATCAACGCTGCGATTTGATCTGTTAGCAAGACAAATTGAGATGATTTTCTCCTTTCTGATGATTGAGCGCACTTCATACACCCCTTTGATTATTTTTATCCCATTTTCGCCTTCGTGCGAATTTTCATTCCGATTCACGATCAAGCTGACATTGTAAGTGTAAGTTATGCTCTACTCTTGATGTTTGGCCTTGAATTAAATATTTCCCTGCTTATTTACATAATGCAAGCAGTATACTTCATACGAATACATTGCGGAAGAATTTGCACTAACCTTCAAGCTTGATTTGCCGGATATTTCGTGCAAATCAGTGCTGATTTCAAATAAGAGAGGATATGGCTTTGAGTTTATAATCTTGATAGCATGCTTGTATTTATTCAATACGATGACTTCATGTATGATTTTATTATCGAGTTGCTGGATCGATTCAGATCCTTATAATTTATCTTTAACCTTCCCGACAACGATGTAATGAACCTTCAACAAGCTTTGGCTGTAACTCAAACAAATATGAAGTAGAGCGGGCTCTTTTTTTCCTTGAGCTTTTTGTAGATTCGGGGAGAACTTTATTTTAAGTATTAAGTCACTCAGAATTTCGGATTTGTTTTTAAACGTCAGAACATCCGGATTCGATAGGTCGACCACTTCGATTGGATATTAGCTCTTCGAGGAAATATAAAGATCATGAGTTTTCTTCCTTTCCTTTTTAATCACTTCGTTTTATGATGCAATTGGCCGATACTGCAATTGCACATTTTCAGGGAGACTGTACACGTTAGGAACTTTAATTTATGATATTATAGGGTAATAGTCAGCCTATATTTCCGCCCGAATATAAATTGGCTTTGGTGCAACATTAACGATCACCCTGATGATCTTTTCTTCCCCGAGCTCTTTGTTCGAAACCTTGAACAATATTTATAGGTCTCGATATTTCTTTTCGAAATTCATGGTGAGCTCGATTTTCACTTACTTCTTCAAGTAGGAGTATTCGGCAGTTTTGCATTTGATTTCCATCAAAGCCTTCTCGAAAAACTTAATCTCAAAAGAAATCGAATTCTATTTCTTCGATGTTCGAGAAGTCGACGAGTTCAACTTATTATTCCTCAGTTCCCATGGTATATGTATAATTTCTTTGTGCTCTGTGTTTTAAATCAATTGAATTGAAGTATCAAATGCGATTTTGGTTGAGTTCAAAGGCTTGCCTTTGATACTAAATATTTATTTCATGATACTGCTCATGACTGTCAGAGCTGTTTCATGCTTCTCAATAGACAACGGGCTATATGCCACAATTATTTTAGTGTTGTCTCCTTTTTTTAAATAGCCTATTTTGTTGTTCGAGAGTAGTTTAAAATGCGGGCTGCTTTGCAGAGAAACGCGATACTCTGATGAAATCTTGCTTTAAAAAGTGTATACCCATTCTTGAGAACACTTTTACTCGCATTAAATCAATACATCGTGATAGACATCTTCTCGTTTCTTTATGATTATATTATAATGTTTTATGGAATCCCATATGATGTTATTCATTAAAATGACATCCAGAGATTAAATATCCTTGACACTATTCGCATTCCTAAAAGATAGCAATAATTCAACAGTTTCGTTTTATTACAATATAAATGCATAACCTCCATTTACGGGAGAAGGCATTGTTTTTTTTGAGGATTCTTCGCAGTTGAGAGATTTGGCATCGCATAAGAGATAGTATTTAAGCTTCCTATTTTGTTTGTTTTCGATATTTAGAGTCATTTCCATGCCAGAAGTCTCTATGGTCTCTTTTTCGAGATTGCTCAACCGATGATAGAGGATATTACTACTCAATATTAAATGCCTTCTGGATTATAAATTTTTGAACGTGCACAAAAGCGGCTCATAAGTTTCAATCATTTGAAGCCAATCTCTCGGAGTCTTCTATTTAGAAATGACCAATTATTTTTTTATCAGGTTTGTCAGCATTATTGTATAGGATTTCGAGAAGCTTTAGTAAGTTATTTTTTAATTGAGCTGCTTCGATATCCAAGGCAAAAAGTTAGGATGGACAATTTGCTTACTAAAAAAATACCACATGAAATTCAGCCATTGCATTTGGTCTGCTTTTTCGAGCAATTCAATATTTAGTGAATTCAGATGAAATCCTAGTTTCTTTAAGTCTTCAAAGACCGAGGAGAGTGTTTTTTATTTGAGCGTGTCTCTTGGATTCTTTTTCTTTTTCTCTTTATCTTTATCTTTATCTTGAGGATAGAGATTTACTTCAAACTCCTTCAGAAATTTTATGAAATTTTCAATTTTGGTGAGCCATACATAAAAGTATGTACTTTCTCCAGAAAGCTCAGGTATCATATTCCCCAGCCAATTATTTAAGAACAGCAAATCTTATACATCGATCGGTTCAAGCTAGCTCCTTAATTTCTTCACACTTTTCTAAACAATTTAGGGTGCAGATCCCAGAAATGCATTGCTATTAAATCCTCTGGAACTGGTCAGAGAATTTGAAGATTAGAGATTATTGATTGAAAGATTGTCGAATATGAAGAAAGGAGAATCTGTAAAAGTACCAGCGACAATCATTTCGTATTTGTTATCATAATTGTCCTCGATTTCCAAAGCTATATTGAATGAGATTGCGGTTTTGCTCTTTATAGCGAGCTTAACTTCGATGCAATTCTTTATCTTGGTCAGTTGATTCTCCATATAGGTCTGAGCAAGGGAGAGTTATTTTTTTGAATGAGAGACTGAGCTTGAATTTAAGTCATTATTATTATTCCCGATTGAAACACTCTGAAGAGGGGTTTTATTTTTGGTTTTTCTATTCGAATCGTATACTTCCATAGTGTAATCTAATTCGAATGTAATATGTGCAGGTTTCTTCAGTTTAATGAAAATTTATTTGAATCCGTGGTTGGATATAGTGAATGATTATCTACACCACATGTTCAACCCCACAGTTGGCATAATCAGCCTCGTGGGATTTATTTATAAAAAGGGTTTAGGAATGAATACGTTAATTTGGGTTTCGAAATATGGGGTTAAACTATCTTCTTCCTCGATAGTCTCTGCAACGAATATTTTGAGACAGTACTAAGCAGATAGAGCTAGCTTTTCCGCGTCGAAAAAAATGAAATTCAAGTTTAAAGCAATAGTGCAATTCGGACTCAAATAATCGCAAATGTCCTTGTATGTGCAGATGAGGGACAAACTTTAATCCGATTCTTTCAACTGTCGAATTTCCGTTCTAATTTTTACGGTATTTTTGGTGGTGTTTTTGAGTTATATTTTGTAGCCCTGTTGGTTCTTGGTTAACACAATATCATGCATTTTCTTGTAAGGTCGAATGTGCAGTAAAGTCTTTTGGCAGAAGTACTTGATGAGTTTGGGAGATTTAATTTCTCCGAATCCGACCAAATTGGCAATATTTTTGTTTAAAGCTACCCTATTTTCACCCAATTCCGATTGCCTTATTTTGACAGTCATCGGTATCTTCAAAAAGCCTCCTGCAGGAATATTCACTGTGCATTTCTACTTGTGTGATGGCGAGTCGTCAACCGTTTGACCCTTTGACTCGAGTGACTCTGCTGGCAATGCCTCGGCTTCGAGGACGTTATTCATACTATCATCAAACTTTGCTCTTCTTGAGAAACTCTCCAAAATTATTCCCATATTCTGAGTTAAGCCATGATACTTGCTATAACCGAAAACAAGCTGCGTCTTTTATAAATCTATTTATATAAAACATTGAGAAAGAGTATTATTGACGATTGTAATTTCAGAGTTGAGTTCTTGCTTTTAACTGCCACAAATGGCATGCTCCTGAATTTATATCACTTTTTCTTTGATGAATATCTCAGGATCTTCTACATCAATGAAAAGAGGGATTATTTCAGTGTGCGAGCCGCTAATGAAGATTTTGATCGAGTTTTCATAGTTGGTGATTTTTTTGGAAGGTTTGAATAAAACTGAGCAGCTTTGAGCGCACTTCGAATTAATTGTACCTTTTTTTGGCTTTACTACAACTTCTTCTGGACATTAAATATAGAAACTTAACTACTTGCTTGATAGACAGGTAATATTAAAAGTTTGAAATGTTTCAGGAGACCCGTACTTACACTCATTAAAGGAAATGCTCGAAGGCTTTATGCTGCATCTCTTTTACAGGATCTCGCCTATGCATTTGATTATTTATATTTTCTTATTTATGAGCAACTTTATGTCCTTTCTAACTTTTGATTTTAAGTCCGTGTTGTCGATTTCAATCATTGATTGGATTACAGCCTTTCTCCTCATTTATTTTGGAGGCTCATTGATAAGGGCCCTTAATGGCACAATATTTTTGGGCATGAAGCTGATCTTAAACTTGCCAATTTAATGTGGAGGAATTAGTAGCACATTTGAATTTTATTTGCAGTGGAAAAACTAGTTATCTATTGTAATGCAGTGAACTTGGAGGGGCTAAGAGGTATAGTTTTTAATTGGTATGAAATCTATGATTTAAAACTCATTTTTGTTCTACTTGAAACTCATGTTCAGCTCCTTTAAAAGTACTTTATATGGATGCCCATTTTTATTAATTTCCCCTTGTTCTTTATTTTATTTAGTAAGAATAGCTGTCGGGAATGCTTTATTATTGTTGGCCGACTAAATGTTAAAGATATTATCATGTCCGATGATTTTGAAATCGATAAAATTATTGGTGTCGTCGAATGTGTAAGACTGGTATGGGCCAAGCTTCAAGTAGCCCTCACCAATAATCTCGATCAGGATTGTGTATTTGGGATGATTATTTTTGAGGGTGCGCTCCCAAACGCTGAAAAAGTTCAACTCTTCTACTGGTATTATGCCGAACTATTTCGAGTTTTTTGGCATTTCAGACAGTATTTCTGGCTGTTTCAGGCTTTAAAGATGCTGAGAGACTTTCGCGGTCATCGGCCGAAAGCCCGTTTGCGAGCAGGATGCTAATTCTTTGTAGAATCTTTATTTGAAGAGTTTTTCAGTTGTCCTTGGCCTCTGTGGCGCAGGCCGAGTGATATTTCCTTTGAGAGTGGACTATTTCGGATCGAATACCATGACGTTAAAGTCTGGAATTTATAAAAATATTTTGCATTTTTCTCCAACCTTTGTCCACTTTATGGAAACTTAGGATTCGGATTCATCACTGAGCTTCCCTTTTTACTTGGAGACTCGATACAGCGAGTGCGTTGAAAATAAATACGGTATCACCATTTTTGTTTCATTGGCTATCTTCAAGCTTATTTCACCAAGCTTCTCATTTTCTTCGCATAGAAATCTAATTTTTGGGTTAGTAATCAAGCAATTGATCGGCAAGGATATCGGAGCGATGATTTCAGCAGAGATTTAGCAGCTGAAGGTCGCCTTAATGAACAACTCTAACTTTTTCGAGGAGTATAAGCTATTTTTGAGATTGTGTGCACTGGCGTCATCATTCAACGCAATCCTGTTGTACTTTTTGACGTAATTTTAGTCGTTTTAGTTATAGTGCGTGCTGAGTTTAAATGCGATCTTCTCTTGCGTGCGAGATTTTATGACCCCCTGGCTTGTTGCGAAGGAAATATTGGTGCTCTTCCATTTCTGAGAATATTCCAGAGGGGATTTCGCAGCGATTGAAGCAGATAGTTCGTACTTTACTTATTTGTTGTACATGCTCTCAATGTAAAAATAATGAGTGCTCTCTGTTCCGTTCAGGCATTCCACTTTGATTTCGTTTATTATCTCGGAGTGATCATTCTTGAAGGTGAGTGATTTTTTTATGCATTCTCCTCTTATTAGCACCGAATAAACAGTTTTCTTTTTCTCTCCCCCTAACTCATGCAATTAGTCCTCGTTATCGAATTATAGCTCGAGGGGCTATACAATGGGCCCATATTAGTCTTGTCGCAAATCGAATTCAAAGACGATGGTCTCCCCAGCTAACAAAATGAGCATATCTGAGTGTATACTGAAAAGACTTGACTGTTTACCTGCTCGGGAGGAAAGCTTGAGTTTCAAATTGCTCTGAGAGTAGTTAGAAATAGGGAGTTGAAACCTAGTTTCTCTGTCGAACTCTCGAATTTCCAGGACTTCAGGCATTTTTATTAATCGCTCCTATACTTCGACCTTCAAATAGGGACATACGCAATGAAAGATTGCAGATTTATGGTATGAGTTTGTAATTAAGATCATTTTCTTCTGTTGGTCTTCGTGTTCGCAGTGAGGACCTGAAATATGTCTGACTTGAATGGTCTTACTAATCCCTGGGGCAAGAGTGAATGTGCGATGCCCTACTAATTTGAAATGCTCGGCATTCGGGATGTTAATGTCGTAGGATGTGCTCCGAAGAGACGTATTTTTTATAGTTGTCTCCCAACCCCAACCCAACCCAACCCCAACCCCAACCCCAACCCCAACCCCGAAAGAGCCTATTTCGCTTTCCATAAACTTCGAATAATAATTTAAATTTGCCGTAGCAACTCGCTATATAGTGGTATCATATAAATACGGTATCAATTCGAAATAGTAAGAGTAGTAAATATTAATTACTTTGTATCACTTTTTTGAGCCATTCGTTTCCTAGAGCAAATCATTTTGCTCGTGGCTTTTTAGTTAATTTAAGTGACGAAGCAATTCCATTATTCACTGACTAAGAAACATCACAAATACTAAAATAATCAGGATTTTTTCCAGCTACGCCAGATGTTTGAGGTTGGGCTTTTCGTACTTCATAAATTATGTCACAAAAGCCTGCACATATTTACTCTTTAATGTATTAAGCAAGCATCCGCTGAATCTCTTCTTGAAATATATTTACTTCATTTAACTGCACCACGGATTTACTAATTCTTGCAGCTCATACAATAATTTTTTAATCGTTTAGGGTATTTATTAAGTATTTATTAAGCCGAATAATATAAGACGTAAGGCGAAGAGATTTGCATAGCATTATACTATATTTTGTTGTCATACTACGATAGTAGTTTGTGATGATCAAAATGGAGAACTCAGTAAAGCAGATGAGGCCTGCCCGGTAATTCTGGTAAAACTACTCAAATGGCAGATTCGTCAGGAAGTATAAACTATAGAACAGAGAGAAGCTAATGACCAAGAAAGTTCCTTCTTAGTATTGGCTTTCTATCGAAATGTAAAGTCCAATAATCATGCGGTACGCAATGTAGGCTGTAATGTACATGGAAGACGGCCAGGTCTTTTTGAATTTATCTTTGAATTCGCCATACCCGTCAACAGAGACGACTTCGATTAAAACGGCCGCAGTTATAATAGAAGCTAAGGAAGCGTACAAGACAATAGAACTGATCACAGACTCTCCGGCAGAGTATTTCCAGTGAACTCCTGCGGAACAGGCTATGTTCATGATGTTGAACAGTGCCAAAGTGATGAATCCTTGTTTTAGCAATCGATCAGCAATTCCTTCGAGCGTTTTGACTTTATTCCATTTCAGGAGCAGAGTTTTGCAAACGAGGAACATAACAGCGCCCACTAAAAGCTCTACAAACAAAATGAATACCATGACATTGCAGTTGTTTAGGAACTCAACATTAGATTGAATCTGTTGGACACTGCGCGGAAGCAGAGAGTGTTGCTCTTCAAAAAGAGGCGTGTTATAGCCGGTTAAGGGTTTTAATGCGGTGAATCTAGATAAATAAATATTCAGAAAGTCATGATTTGCCAAGTTAAACATTGCTAACTGCAGGACTCCAAACAGTTCGAGGCCGACTATATTGCAATTAGCGATACACGAGAACAATAGAACAACGTAGCTTGCAACTTAGATGGCAATTATCAGGTTGCTAAGGTGGTCTGCTCCTGCACACTGCTCGAGTGTATAATAAATTGCAGGGACAATGGGGTTATAAGGAATTTCAATTTTGTGGCCTGTTGGCAAAACATAATACATTAGGTTTGGAACATCACTCGCATAGTTGACTTATATATGAAATACATTGTCGATTTCCTCCACTTTCATTAAGGTGATATTCAAATTTTAAATTCTCCCTTCGTTTTGCAATTTCTCACTCGTCATAAATAAGCCTTTGCTGGGGAAAGTTAGTTTCAAGGAATTACATCCGGTTCGTTGGCAGGTGATGCAGCCTTCATCCACACATGCGGTGCAGAGTTGAGTGTCGCGATCGAAGTACAAATATTTAGGTTCGCAAGACCAAGTCTTTAAATAAAATAACACAAACTTGATTCGCGTGACTGTGAAGTTACCCTACCACGGTTTCCGTGGCTTCGTGATTCTTTCATATATTTTTAGTCCGAAAACTCCGTTTTATTCGATAAAGTCTGAGCGAGTCTGCAAGATGGTTCTGGTCCGAAAAGCGGAAAAATCCAAAAATCCGAAGATGAAGTTGTTCATGAACTGCTGCGGGAGAGGGTAGAACATTCCTCTACAAGTGCCTCTATGTTTTCGTTCACAATTTAATATTTGAGAGAGTCCTTGATATCCTACTTATCGAAAATAATCTGACTGAAATGAATCCTTTATATGAAAGCCTACACTCCTAAATCAACTTTCACTTCATATTCAGTGGTTGATTTTACACTTGCCTCAATAAAAAGATCAATAGGGTTATATCCAGACGGAGCAATTTACAAGTCTTACCATGAACCAACTATAAACAAGGAAGTAAGTAGCAGCACGATCTTATTGTTAGACAATGGCTCAGAGAACCTATTGTAAGATGGCTGATGGCTGCCTGCTTGAGTTGTAAAGTTAATGGTATTCGAATAGCTCTGCATCACTGGCTGCTTCGTTATAATTCCAGTCTATGTTATAAATGCATTACTAAGAGGCCAGCCCCATAGTTTACGGGCACGTTGTCAAAGCTTATAATTTTGTGGGGAAAGCTGGATTCGATCCCGATAAAGGGGACATTCATCAGCCATATGTATGTGTTATTCACAATTTAAACAGAAACTTTAAACGCCGTCGAAGATAAACTAATTCGCTTGATCTCAAATTTTTATTGCCCGAAGTAATCCGCTCCTAAAATATCTATGAGAACTACCTTCGTAATCCTTTAAGCCATATCCGAGATAGGGGGCATTTGTAAATGCTCTTTTGAAAGTAAATATATATGTTGGAGTAACACCCTGTGTTGTCAGAGAGGAAATGATATTTTAGTTTCCTGCTTGAAAATACTCGCTCGTTCTCCAGATCGGAGGGCCTGTGAGTAAGCAAGATATTTTCTAGAAGAGGAGAATTATTAGTAGCAGGATTTTCATTCGCTTAATAATGACGATGATAACTTCAATAATGAGAACATAAATTAGAACAAATCCTTTATGGCATGCGTTTATTTAATCCAGTAGTTTAGTTATTAAATCATCCAGTCAGATCATAAGCTATTCAGACTTTGCTGAAGAGCTTGACCAGGTTGCAATAATTATTATGAAGTCTAATTAAATAAATATTGGAGATTTTTAACAGGCAGCAACAGTTATTATTAGACCTAAATAATTCAAGTAATATATTGCATTATAATATTATTTTAATCATTTAATCGCAACCATGTTTAAAAAGGAAATCGTAATCGATGGGCGGGGTCACTTACTCGGTAGGCTTGCTTCCTATGTTGCCAAACAACTATTGAATGGTTTTTATCTATTTATTCAGGCCAAAGAATTGTTGTCGTTCGATGCGAAGGGCTCAACATCACCGGATCTCTCTTCCGAAACAAAGTTAAATTTTCGGAGTTTCTCAGAAAGAGACTACTCACTAATCCAAGGCGAGCATTCGTCCACTACAGAGCTCCCTCCCGTATTTTCTGGAGGACTGTTAGAGGAATGATTCCTCACAAAATCGCCCGAGGAGCTGCTGCTATGGGAAAATTAAAAATATTTGAGGGAGTTCCTGCTCCATACGATACAAAGAAAAGGCAAGTGATCCCAGATGCGTTAAGATGTGTAAAGCTTTCCAGCTTCCGTAAGTTCTGTAACCTTGGAGATCTTTCAGGCCAAGTCGGATGGGGAAAGCAGGCTTTAGTAGAAACTCTCGAGAATAAGAGAAAATAAAGAGCATCAACTTGGCACAAAAGAAGAATCGAGAAGGCTGGCAAAACTAGAAAGGCTCTCAATCAAACTGAAATAAATAAAGTCAGATCTCAACTCGCCGAATACGGATATTGATTCATCAATCGAAATATTTAAACTTTCTTATTCATTATTTATTGGATTTCTTTGCCAAAGAGTTATTAAATCCAAAGAATTCATGAACTATGAAACGAAAAAACAGTATATTACTGTTGCTCAATCAAGATATTTTAAAATATGGGCAATGAAGCATGATATATCTGAAAGTGATGTACATTTCATATTACAATTTAATATCATCCTAAGAATCGATGCTCAATGCTGTCATTTGAGAGAAGATTGGTAATAGTCAGTTTTTTTGTCCTTCGTGATGTTCTTTTTCATCCTATCAATCCTTTCGATGAGCTCTTGCTTCTATTTTTTCGACTTATTTTATGTGGTCTTGACTTATTTTTTTAGTTCAGATTATCTCTGACTCCAATGGTTTTCATCTTCGGCATACTTTAATTTGGTAATCATCAAGTTGTTCTTTAAATAAGAGGATAAATACTTCGACTTTTTTGATGTAGCTCTGCAAATTTTCCATTTCAACTAAGAGCTGGGCTTCTCCGTCTGATCTCCCTGCTGAGCCACTTGCTTCTATCATTCTTGATCGCAGTCCCTGCACCTACTTAGTTTACTCCTCTAATCGCTGATTGAGTCCTTAAATCTCTCATTAGGAAATAGCTTACATTTTCTTCGAGTTATCTTATCCTCGATTGCAACTTTTATATTATCATCGATTTGTCCTCAAAGGATTATTTTTTCAGGTTTTTTAAAGCCAAACTTTATAGTTATGAGGCCAGTGACAACGTTTATTTTTAGGAAAGACTTCGAGATTATTTGGGAGTCGAAATCTATGCCTTGGCTTCCTCAAACTATCGCTGAAGACGATCGAGCTCATGCGCCTTTATTTAAAAGGCTTCAATACCTTTTTTCTTATCCTGCTCGAGTTGTGTGATCTTTTTGACATAATCGAATTGTATTTTTTCATGATGAGCCTTGTTTTCTTCCAACTATTTATTTTTTAATTTAATTTACTTTTCGAGCTATTTAATTTTATTCTGCTGGTTTTTTAATTCAGCACTTTGTTACTTTACGGCGCTGAGTTAGGTTTAGAGTTTTCCGATGGTGGAAAGCAGCTGGCTCTGCTCCTATTTATATTCATTTTAGAGCTAGTGCAGTTTTTTCTCTGACTTCCTGTGCTTCTATTCGAGAGTGTAGTACTTTTACTATAGATTTTCTTAGAGGTTTTTCTCCTCCTTGATGGTTTCGATGTGTTTTTCGAATGATTGGATTTCTTGATCATATGATATCATGCGGTCTTCGAATTTCTCGCGCTACGCACTCATTTTTTCATTCAGTTATCTAATCTACTGCTACTTGCTGTCTATAATTCCTTAGAGCTCATTCTTTTAGGCTTCAGCTTTCTCTTCTGTCTCTCTAATTTTTTCCTCTAATTCAACGATGACAGTTTGCAGCCCCCCCAAATCGACACTTTCAAACTCTGCGAGTTTTTCTTCCAAGTATGCAATACTATTATCTTTTTCGATAATCGCAGAGATGGCCCCTTCCTGGATTTGCTTGAGCTGTATTTTATCAGCTTCTATTTCTTTGGTGAGCTTTTCGTTGAGACTATCAAGATCAGACAATTTCTTTTTGTTCACCTGGTCGCTTTTGAGGTATTATAAAATTTGGTTTTATTTATTGTTCAGCTTCTCAGTCAATTCGTTGAGTATTTTCTTGAGTTCCTCCTCTTAGTTCTTGTAGCGAATGGCACTCTTGTATTTTTATTAAAATTCGTCAGCCCTTTTACGTTCGAATTGGAGATCCGTTTTAAACTAGGAGTAGAGCATGAAGTACCTCAATCGTATTCTTTTTGTTTTCGTGTTCGATGTAGCTCAGTTTTTCAGCAACTGCCTTATACTTCGATTCCCAATTTTCAGGCTACTCACTGTCGTTGTTCGTTTCTCGTTTTTCCTCTGATTATTTCTATTTCATCATTGTTCGGAATGGTTTAAAATATTGAAATTTATTCGAATTTAAATCGCATTCATATGCAATATCCTGATGTGCGAAACCACTTGAAGCAATTGCTCAATGCAGACTGACCTTGCCTGATTGAAGATAATAATATGATGCTCGACTGCACATTGATATATTATCAAATTATAACATTCCAATGTTGTTTTTCTTTCTCTCAGCCCTGCATACTGCAAATTTCACACTTAATTACACTAATATAATCAATTTATATATTTTATTAGCTCAAAAACCCAGCAAATGAACACAACCGAGCATTCATTGGGAGGGTTGAACAATAATCCATATGCAAATGCGGCGGCAAATATGAACTATGGTATGAATCCATATCTTTCTGAAAATATGAACTTAAATCAAAATAAGGGTGACAATATGAACCAAATGATGGCAATGCAAAATATACCAAACACTCAAAACTTGCAATTGCTTCAAATGCAAGGCATGCAGAATTTGAGCATGCTCGGAATGGGAATCCAGATGCCGGCCATTGCTACAGATCCACGCCTCTTCAGTTACTCTGGTGACTAAATAAATTTGATTCATCGGTTGAATGCACTGACGGAGGTATAAGCCTCAATGATTAAATAAGTCTTCATCAAGGTGGACGGCCGAAAGATAAAGTAGGTTAACGTACTTTGCCTTGTGTGTGTTATGATATGGGTTATGCTGATCTTGCCTTTGATTGTATTCTTGTTTGATTGCTTTTGGAAGGCAGTTGCCGAAGGAAATGAGGTAAGCGAATAATTTTATCGTTCCCTATCCCGCTTTTCCAGTATGCAAGTCTAGAATATCGTCCTTATCGTGAAGGACAGCACATTTGGCCGAAACAAAGCCAACATATTGTCTCAGCATTTACTGAACAACCCCAGGCTGAGAGGATTTACATTTATAAATTTGGCCCCTGGAAACAACTACAACGAGAACTAATACAGTGACTTTAATCGGAACATGCAGAGCATCAAGAAGTCCAAGATTATCTCAGACCTGCAATGGCATCGCACAATTGTGGTTTGATTAAACAATAACAATCCATTATATTTAAATCGCTTGAAATAATGAGCGAATGAACCTCAGTATCTTTAACTCTCTGCATTTTATATGCACCACTGAGCTATCTGATCAAGATAATTATAATATATAAATGCAGAATTTATTTTCATTGGTGCGTGCCAGCCCATCCTGCACGGCCCGTAAGAAGTTCGGTAATGTGAACATGGTTCGCAGGAAGGATCTCCGTAGACTTTCCAAGATCAATATCTTCAATCGCGAAATAAATGGTATCTCTGGATTTACGCGTAGGCTAACAGAACTAAAATGGGTGGTTCGTGCCTAAGAAATTGAAGGCGATGGGCAACCACATCGAAAACATTCGCAATAATCATGTTGGCTCTAATCCGGTTGATCCTGCAATCTCCAAATAAATGCTGAAAGTCTTCCCTAAGCTATCTGACTCTCAATACTGGAGGAATAGAAATCTTCAACACCAAATAATCGAACAAAAATCCAAAATCGAATCATCCGATATTAACTTTTATCTGAGCCAGCTGCCTGCTAAACTCAGAAAGGAGGTGCTTGCTTCATAACCATCGCCGACTCCTGAAATTTGTGAGCCTCTCCTGAAGTATACCGAGCAGATCCAAATTGCACTCCCGCTAGATGAAAGACACAGATATAACCTGATGCAAAAGATTGTGCATCCACCGAAGTCCAAGCTCGATGATTCCGAAGCTTGATCTGTTTAGTCAGCAGTTTAAGTGTTGGTTCAGAAAACAGCACGGAAATCATGTTTGATATATTCAAAATCAGATATTAATGCAAGAATGCTGAATATTGATGAGTGTGAGTTGAGGATGATTAAAGCAGTTGTAAGCAATGTGTTCGTTTAAGTTCACTCCCTACATAATATCTGATAGTGCAATCAAGAAAGAGATGAGAATTTAGTTACTCGTGTAAAAATATGAAATTATTCAATTTTATCAGATATATGAATTATTATCAAATCAATATCAACACAAGCATCAGTACAAGTATATAACTCAGAGATTGTGGGGAGTCTTTTTGTTGATATTTAGAATCTTACGACTCCAAAATTTTTTAATTTCCTTCTCATACTGTTTCTCTGATTCAGCAGATTGTTCTTTCATCGCGCTTTTCTTTTAAACCTATTTCTGTATGATCTGGTCTCTTGCATTTTTTTCATTCGACTCCTTATAATAAGTCAATAAACAGTCGTCAAAGTCATGTAGATCATACCCGCAGTTATAGACAAACCTGCCCATTTTGATGTTCTTATTTTTAAACATTAAAGAGTTTGTACTCTGCATCGCATTGGACCTGAGCCCAAATTTTTTCTATGACCCATGATTGAGCATTCTTATCTTGAAGTTGTTTCTGAGATGGTAGTTTTCCTTGGGGGCGTTTTTTTATTACAGTGAATGATACCTGATTTCATGGAGTGTTGGAGTCTGCCGACTACTTGGCAAATCATGCAATTGCATTTATGGGAGTTGGATATTTGCGCTGGCGTGAATTTAGGGGAACTTTTGCTCATAAATTTTGAAGTTTTAATTGTAGCTGAATCCAGCATGAGGCCGACTTATCTTCATGATAGGGGATGCTTGCGAGATTGACCTCAATGTTAAAATGTTTTAAGGCTATTACTACTTTTCAGGATTGACTTTGTCCAGTCCCCATGGACCCCAATTCGCACCATGAATCTACTCTCGATCGATCCCAATCGGAGACACTTCTTTTGTGTCAACAAGCCCTGCATAAATAGGATTCGAAAATTATCTGGATGGTGCTCGAGTGTTGATTTGAACTCCGTCCAATTGAGGGAACTTCTTCTTTTTGGTTTTGAATGCGATTTTGATTTGAGTTTTGACAGTTTGGGGCTTTTCATGTGGGAGTTCGTCGGCAGCTTCCATGAATGAAGGCAATAAAATCTATTTATTATTGTTTGTAACAAGCTAATCTCAATTGAAAGCAAAAGTGAAATCACGAAATTCCAAACTATCTCCACAAGCAATACTTATTTATCCTTTTTTATTTCTTAATTATTTATGTAATCAGTAATTAATATCCCTTTATTTTTCGCCATCCATTTTTAGTTCTCTAACTTTATTTCCTATTTTATCGATCTTTACTTTATCTTGTTGATCTCTCATTTTTTATTTTGCTTTATCCCTCTTAGAATTTGGTCGCATCTGCTAGTTTACTGTTCTCATAAACGGCTGCCTTCTGGCATGCTCACCATGAAAGTAAGTTGACTTGATTAACTTTGCATGATATATCGTCTTTTAGCTCCCTAAACCAATTTCAGTGCCATAGTTTGCAGTTTTATTGTAAAATTCTTACTTCTTATTTATACTCCGCTTTGTAATCGCGAAATGCAGCCCTATATTGGCCTACATTTTCTCAAATAGCCCCTTAACATGCTCAATAAATCAAATAGAAGTGATGTTGCTCACTTGGGTGAATCCAATCATATTTCCCCATCATTAAATAGAATTATGGGCGTAGAATTCTTTGGCATCGTATTATTAAGCTCCATGCCGGATAGATATTGACATCGGATTGATAATTTAAAAATGAACGAAAACCATATCAACTTGAACGAAGAGATCCCTCACAGCTATGAAAACTACTCGAATGTAAAGGCTGAAAATTTCAACACACTCGACGAGCCAGTCATTGAAACAGTCGTAACATTTGATCGCAACATAGAAACGGGACACCCAGATGATCGCGGAGAAAATAAAAACGACCCTTTCAGGAGAGGGAGACTACAAAAAACTGCAAAAGTAATGGGACCTGTGGGGGCCGCTTGTCATATCCCTGCTCACAGCTGGGCTGGCTGCATTCAGCACCAAGGGTAAAACCGATGAAGCATTCACCAACATATTTTTAACACTCTGGTCCGGCCCGCTCATGATCACAGTCAACTCAAGACTCCTCGGCTCCAAAATGTAAGCCGCTTTTATCACATAGACCGATTATACAAACTCTGTCCCTGATCATTTACTGTTCAGCGCCTGTTATGTTCCTGTCGTTTATGGTGTTCATCATGAATTTGCTGATCGGGTCATTTTTCTTAAACCTGATGATGGGAATTGGGGCTCTGCTGTTTACTTTGAGATGCAATTTGAAATACTTCAATACTTTGAATTCAGTAGAAAAGCGACTATTGAGTGTATACCCAGTGCTTCTGTTCTATACTTTCATCTGCCTGTACATTTCGATGATTTGAATAGCTTTAATCTCATTCTATCTTATATTCATGTCCGGCATGCGGAACATAGTTGTTTTAACATTATTTTCATCAATAAATATAGTTCATTCAGGCGTTTACAGTAATAAAGAATTGCAGCTCAGACCTTTCTTGCAGAAGAGTCGATCAGAGCTTAAAGCAAGAGGAATGCTGAAATATACATATATATTTATTTATGAGCTGGGTCGCGCGCATGCCCACAACCAAAACATTTAAATAATATTCATACTCGATTATTGCTTAACGCAGTAGTCGAGTTGGTGTCGTTACATACATATTTATTTATGCTGTAACGCGGATGAATAATATTGAGTTTAAGTTAAAGATATTGTTTCTGATCCTCATGATTATCATTTCTTTTTCTAGAGTTCAGACAACCACTTTAACATGACGTCCAATCGATTCTGGCTTTTGGCAGAAACACTGAAGCAGGCAACAGTTCTGTTTTACTTGAGTTTCTCCAATTACATTCGTTCGACAACTTAATTTTATTTCAAACTTCCTGCTAAATCATTTTTGTTACCAAGCACAAGAAGAGGGATTCCTGCTAGACTCTTGTTCTGTAGAAGCTCGTGTAATTGGGCCCGAGCGAGGTCGATGTTGGCTGTGTATTAGTGAATGAGTACTTTGGTCATAGGAGTCAAGTATAAAAATGATCACATCTGAATCCCGACAGAATTTCTCCCATGATTCTCGGAATCTTGTCTGCCCTCCGAGATCCCATAATTTCATGGAAACTTTACCTAAATTAGTGGTGGTGGCATACCTTTTTTAATTTAATGGCGATTGAACCCGATGGTGGGGATAGTGTCTTCTTCAAATGTACCGTCAGTGATGGCCTTGACTAATGTAGTTTTGCCGGCATTTTGGAGGCCGACAAAGGCTATTTCCAGTTACTTATTGAAGAACCTTGATTTGACCCATTCCATGAATTTTCCAAAAAATGAGAACATTGTTTATATTATTTTTATCGATGCTAATTAATAGGTATTTGATCAGTGTGAATTGCGTTATGGGATTATACTATTATTGTTTATTATTAGATATTATATGTTAATATTATATATTATTATTGTATATTATTTATGCGTATCATCGTCGCATATTGGTGTTAATCTTTTATGAGCATTATTATTAATAATATTTGATATCCATATTATATTATTATGTTATTATTGATGATGTATATCAACTAGGGGAGTTTATATGCTGGAATTTATTGAATTTAATCAAATCATAAGCTTTCACTTTAATAAATAGGAAAGGCGGTCTGATTCACCGCCTGACTATTATTTGGCTATTTCGACTCACCCGAGTCTGGGCACTGATGAGCTTTCAAACTGCTGGAGAAATTCTTGGCGTGCATGCTGTTGGTAAGGGGTTGGCATGAGTTGGCATGGACTCACGAATGGTCATCTGATGCGACATTCGGCTTGAGTGGTACTGACTGACTGCAGGGATAAACGTTCCTAAAGTGGGAGAGTTACTTGGAGAGGAGTTCAAATAGGTTCGAATCCGGGATAGATGGGAGAGTAGTTGGAGTTGGCTTTAAATTAATGGCTAATAGTGTACCTCTGAAGTATGAAGCTGCTGGAGCAACGGACTGATCGGACTCTGCAATCTAGTGCGGATATGGAATATAACCTGATCTATTAATTAAACACCTCATTTATTTGTAATATATTAAATTAATGGCAATATTGGTAATGTTGGTGACAGCGATACTTTGCTGCTCCCGCTACTCATAATCGGCTGATTTATAATATCTGGATTGGTTGAACAACAGATCACCATTCGTCGTCGATCCCCCTTCTTTTAAACTATGTCACAGGTCAAAGTACTGTTATTTTGTTTTATGTCTGGGACTGGCTCTCCAGCATTGCCACCAGCTCGTTTTCAGTGACCTTGTTTTTAAGCTTGCCCTGTTGCGCGGCCCCAATCAGCGCATTCTCAATTTGTTTCACTTTTTCAGGCTTGACTAGTTTGATCTTGACCACTTAAGTAGTAATGCATAGGGTTACGTCTGTCCTTGGCCTCGGGCGTCAAAATCTGAACCAAGATGGACTGCCGATACTCTTATTATTGCCTACATAGAATAGAGTTTACTGTTTCTTGGCCTCCTCCTGCATTTTTTTCTCGTAGTCCTGCTCAGCCTGCATCGAATCAATATTATTACAAATCACAATGTAATTTATATACAACTAATTAGCACATGATTAATACAATGGGTGCAGATGGATGGATCACCAATAATGACGATTTATATTTGATAATTTATTATTTATTTATCGAGTAGCTGATTATCGATTGCAGATTATATCAATTGGCGATTGTTGATTGCAATACATGTGATTATAAATGCAATAGCAATGATAATGCGAATACAGTACTTCAATTGAGATGTATTGTATGAATGCAGCATGCATTTTAATAATAAAAGAAACTATAACTAATGAATCAATTAGGATAATCCAGCAACCATTCGCCTAGTTGCGATGACATCCCCTATCAGCGCAAGGACAGCTTCTTGAACGCGCGCTTTCTTTAGATCCTCCACAACAACTCCAATTTGACCCCCGATCAAGCATTTTACTTCGAGTACTGCAAACTCTACATCAGTGTGATAAAAAAACAACGCCAGGTACTATCTTATGCAATGCAGATTGATCAAGTGGCCGATGATATCAAGTAGCTGCGATAGCAGATGGAGCACGCCCCGTCCATCGCCAAAAAGAGGTTTCCAGTAGCGCAGTATTCAAGCTAGGGAAGCAACGCCGAGAAGCTGAAGCGGATGAGGAGGACGGCCAACGAAATAGCTCGCCACTATATCTGCCAGGTGGAGCAATGCCAAAAGTCCTACGGTTCGGAGGGATCTCTGAACCAGCACATGAAACTGAAGCATAGCGAGTAATAATGATATTATCAGAGTGAGTGTATAGTTGACACAAATATCCATGCCGTTTTATATATCCTCATGCCGTATAGAATGCGATGCGGCCGAATTATAGGTTGGAATGCTATCAAATCATTATTAATTCTTTCTCTCGAAGATTTTCTTCCTTCTCGATTTGCTGCGATGGGCGCTCCGGTCCATCATCATGAGGCTGCTTCGGTCTAATGAACAGCCTCCATTTGCGCCATCATATGCACCATCATGTGGGCGACCATGTGGGTCCATCATAATTCCTTTCGATATTGGTGTTGCAGTCTCGTACTTGATGTTGGACCGAGTGGGAGTATGCTATCTTTCCATCGCACGCAGCTTGCTCAGAGATTTTTATAAATTTTTGAGTTACGATGATGTTTTGGTGTAGGCCTCGCTGCGGGGCTCCTCGGCAGCTCTAGCTTGACTGATATAGCTAACCCTACTATGATTATACTGAAGTTGGTTGGCAGAAAAGACGCTGTCCATATTGCGGTGCACTCCAAGGGTAGTGGGGTGGCTGCTTAGATTTGAAAGAGATGAGTAGTTCTGATCTTGACTGGGTTTGCTTTTGATAGCCCTAGACACCGTTATTTGATTAATGTTGACAAGTTCAGCCATAAATTCTTCAATGACATCCTCAACCACCGCATTCATCTTGCACTTGAGCAGCCTTTGCTTATAATCTCCGACCATTCTTATGATATACTGTCCAAACTAGTCATAAATACGATGTCCCTCCGATGCCTTCGCGCTACTACTTTTTTCATGCTTCATCATTCCCTACTTTTAATGAGCAGAAGCCTTGAGGACCGCGATAGATTGCTTAAGTAGAATGTTTTCGGCTTCGAGCTTACTCGATGTCTGCTTCAATTTCGAGAGAGATAAGCTATTACTTGCCTACATTGTTTCATATTTGACCGCAATTTATTCATAGTATTTATCTTTCAGCTGCACTTACTATTTAAGCAACGCAATTTCCCTCTCTGCTGATTTCAATTGCTTGAGCAGCTAAGCTGCAGTTCCTTGATTATTGCCATCATGACGTGCTGGAATCTAATTAGTAAATCCTGAGTGCGTTTACATAGTAGCCCTATCTTTGGGTTTTGATAAATACTTGATATCCGCATTGCTGGGAAGAGTATGGCTATTCGTGTAACTGTGACTGCTATTATTGGGAAAAAGCGGGGCAACACTGTTTGTGAAAATTTAGTAATCATCCTACCTGCTGCGTATTGAAGTTTCGTCCTCAAGATTGAGGATCTGATCACTTCCACTGTTCTTTGTATGCGACACAAGCTTATCACCCGCAATTTTGAAGCAGTTGTACCGGATGGATTCCCTACTTCGATTTGCTTCAGCAAACTTGTTCTATTTGTATTTTTACTACGGAGATATAATGCAATTATGCAGTTGTTGTATCTCATCAGCCTTGTGATAGTTTCGATTATTATGGGGATTGCCCTAACTGACTGGAAACCGGGATTGGTGTAAATTTTATTCATAATGCTGATGGCGATTCCTATTTTGTTGAAGAGTCCCTCGATCATCATTAAAGATGTCTTTGTCGTCAGTTTCGTCCACATGGTCAAACTGATCGAAGTCATCCATGTTGTCATCATCCGATGAATCTGAGTTCATCAAATCGGCAATCAGCTTCGACTGATATCTCTACTTACGAACTATGCCTGGAGTGCTTTCCTGTTTGTATTTGCTCAGATTCAAACAATTAGGCGATTTCGATTTCATTTAACGAATATTTAATTAGTCATTTATTAATAAATACGAAGCATTATTAATTGCTGATGAATGAATACACCGATAAACCCGATAAACCATAGTACGACTTATAATTTATTGTATGGGCTAGTCTGTAACTGGGGTGCAATTCGCACTCTTCTCGCTCCACAATTTTGCATGAATATTAAATATGCCTCAATTCTATGTTAATTACTATCGTATTTTTCATTTGGCCCTTATTCGCTTGATTGCAGATAAGATCTTTTGAATCTAGTCTATCTGGAGTGAAGCCTCAAAAAATCAAAATAACAAAAACGAAAGCTAATTGAATAAAATCGGAGTTCAATTATAATTTCTGTTCTGCTATATATACTAATGCCAAAAAATGATTTGAATTTAATATGCTCCGATTCTAATATGATAATAAACTCAGAAATCAAAATATTTTTTTACTTAGTAATTTCCTTTTACTTGCGCTCATACTGCTATTGCCGTAGTTAGCAACTAAACCCTTCTTATCATAAACTTGTTGGGACAAATCGATGTCGTTATGCGAGGAACCTTTCAATTTGACGAGGACCTTTCGATGGTCATTGTTTTGATATTTTCTTAGATCGTTTTTGATTGAGTTGAGAGTTTTGAACAATGTATCAAAGTTTTATTGGCAAACATCTGAAGCTTTGCTTCGCAAACTTTTTTCGCTTTTCACGCTCTTTTTAGTCTTCAATGAAAGTTTTTGAGCAATTTCTATTTTTCCATTCTGTTGTAGTGGCTGGCTAATTTCTTCAACTCCTCTTAATTATTGAATTTCCTCTGTGAGTTACGAGGGGCCCTACCAGTATTTCCTACTTCGCTTTTTTTCTTATCTTTTGCTGTAATTTGCAAAAGCTGTTTTGGTCCGCTCTTACTCTTTTCATTACTGATAATGAATTCCCTCAATACAGGGTCAGTAATTCGGCTGAGCAGCTCCGTATATTCTGACAAAATCATGGACTTCGCCTCCTGTAATTATTTTTGCCTAATTAAAAGCTGCTCTTATAGGTATATTCTCTAAACCCTGAACTATTTCTCCATGCATTCAATAAATTTAAGGCACTCGATGAAATTCTAATCCATACTCTTCTCAGGGTTGATGTTCAATTCGAGGTTCTAAAAAACGTAAGGTTTGTTGGCTTCACTGGATTTTTAATTGCTCCTATTTTTTCTTGGAATGGGATCGGATTTTGTCAAAAGGATACTTCTTTGCTCATCATTCCTTTTAGTATCACTTCCAAACTGAGGGCCCTTCAGAGTTCTAAATTGTCGAGAATTTATAAAATTGTAAGACTGAGAATTCACCAAACTATGTGGTTGAGAATTAATCAGATTTGAGGGCGGAAAGTTAGCGAGAGAAAGACGCCGAGAATTAGTGAAAGATTATATATTATTCCTATGCGCGAAACAGGGCAACACAAAAAAGAATTTTTAGAAGGAATTTTAAAGTTTGTTGACTTTTTTAGAATTAAATTTCTCTGATTTCCTTTAAGGGAGAGATTTTCTCCTGTCATTGTGAGTTTGCACTTTTTTCCACCTCGGAGAGTTTGCAGTACCCCTCATCATCTCTCTACTGATTTGATACTGGTATTTTTAATTAATATTAAAAAAGCAAAGTGAAATGCCATATCTACATTCCCTCAAATAATTGTTTTGATCCCTTTCAATTTAAGAAGAATCTGTTCAAATACCCTGAAATTGGAACAGGCAATTATTAAATCTTACAATTTTGTTATCAACTATTCTGACATGCGTTTAGTTGTCCAAAATCTGTCTCTTCTTTTCTTTCCACAGCACCTACTCCTCGACATGATTTATGGTTTTAACATCAAAATCCATCGACAGCGTTGGAACTGTTTTGAGCAAAGTGATAAATTGAATGCCATATCCATTTTTTAGAATTTTTCAAAGTCTGAATAGATGAGAACAGAAGCTTCTCAGGCATAAAGCTGATTTGAAACATTATTCTCAAGGACTTTTGTGAGTCTCTAAATAAATCATTTATTCCATAACAGTTTATATGATGCATGCATACATGTCTCATTTTCAGCCGTGGCTTCAGGCCAAGGCTCACACTTATTCTAAAAATAATGAGACCATAAAAAGGTGAAACAGGTAGGCAGCTGCAATGGAATAATAAAAAGACTTTGCCTTTTATTATTCGAAATTTATAACACTTAAGCTTATGCTTGCCTATAATGATATTTCGATAGCGGTAGTGTGGACTTCAGATAATAGGCTCTACTTTCTCAGGGCAGATATTGTGACATAAAAATGGCATAAATAGGCAGAAACAGGCATGAAATAACCGAAAATTAAAATACAGTTTACTAAGGAATTGTAGATTATCCTGATCATCTTCGAGTTCTCATTAAATGGCTTAAAATAACTTCTGACATATGCTTGCTGATTTAGTTATATTCTTCAATTGCCTTCACCATGTGAACATAGTACCTCTTTCGACCGTCTTCTGCAAACTTTGGCTTCAATATGACAAAGAAATATGCCCCTCCCTTTTCCTAAAAGTTCATGCCGTCGGTATAATGAGGCATCTTTCCATCTAAAGTGTTGGCTTGGCCTTCGATGCTGCCAGTGCCATCATTGAATCGCATGACATTATACCTGGCTTATTTCCTGAAGACCTCGAGTCTTGCCATAATGGAGACAGTGTGAAATGACTGATTTTAGAATTAGTCTTCTTTGACAAGCTGTGATATTTGATTGATGGTCAATGGAAGCAGCACTTTATTGGGCTTGTGGGTCCCAGAAGGGTATTCTTTGCGTTAAGACATCATGCTCTTCCGAATGGGCTGTTCAGTTTGGAGATAATGATATTATTTGGAGCCAATTTAGCCCAAATATACTCTATGATTTATATCTTCGATGTTATTATAAAGCGTATAGCAACAACAACATGCAAGAGTAGCAATCGGCCAATACTGACAATGCTCAGCCCCAAGTCTTCATCATCGAGCATATGTAATCATACCTCTATGAGTGGTGCCTCCACGAGTACCTGCAAATGAAAAAATACCTCAAATCAACACCAATCAGGCTTTGGATCACCAACACACAAGTAATCCAGCAGTATCACAAATAAAATGACGACTCCAATTAGTCGAAGGAATACTTGGATAATCTCAAGTATTGGCATCAGTTGCAAGAGTAGTTTGTCATCAGATCCGACAAATAAGAACATGCTCAGTTTATGCTCGTGTCTGAAAGTGTGGTGGAGTTGGTGCGCGACTTTGAACAGAACAATAGCTCACTCATCCAGCAACCCGTATGTATGCTCGATATGAGAGCATAGCAGGAACTCAGGCCTGGCGAAAAGTGGAGCACTCTTGTCTTTGGGGGAATTCTCGGGGATCATCCTCCACGCGATCGGCCTGCTCCTGTTCGCAAATATTTCCATCAACTGAGGCATCTCGGGGATATACAGCTCGCCACCGATACAGCTGTTCTGGTGAGCAAACTCATACTGTCGAATAGCGTGGAACTTAAAAACATTCCGATGATCCGAGAGCCAACAATTAAGGGCCAAAACAAAGAAGGGGAAAAAACGACTGTGCAGATGGAGGGTTTTAGCTATGTGAGCCATGAAATAGACATTGAGAGTGGGAAACACAATGAAAATATGAGCAACAAGGAGAAGAAAGGTGTATATATGAGTGAAGGAGTGCGCAAACTATTATTGGGAGAGGACCTCAATGCAGACTTGATCATGTGAATATTTATGCGATTTATCTATTACCTCGATTGAATGAAGGTGCGAACTGTCTTGAGTAATCCAATAAATTTCATTATTTTCATGCCATTTCCTCGCAGAATTAAAGACTTAGAACAACTACTTCGATTGTTTTCTGTTCTATCTAGCTCTTAGCTAACTCATGTCTTCGCTAGCATTAATGCTGGACAGAAATTCCAATAAGTAGCTTCAATCAGACATCGGCCCCGAAGGCATATTAAACTAATTAATTGCCTATAATCATTAGAAAACTCATTGTGTGCTATTGTGCTCTATAACTCTATACGAAATATAAATATAAATATTGATTGTGATCAAAATTTCATCTAAAACGAAACAAAGCCTTGCTTATTCCCGTATTAGATGGCTTTGTGAATAAATCCGGAGAGTCCAGCTCCAATCACGAGCCCGAACAACGAGGGAACAGCTCCAAGGGTTGATTTGAAGACCGCGCCAGTCAGAGCTCCACATAGCATATTAGTCTGCAATGAAGATAGATCATCCAGTTGATCCTAGGCCAAGGTGTTCAAAGTCTTACCCACACAAAAGTATAAGAATCCTGCTCCTGCAAAGGCATTGCCAATGCGGCTGGTTTCTGTCCCGACTGAGTTGAACACATTATTCAGGAACAGCTTCCTGGGAAGTTTCCGAGACTTGGGTAACCCTTTGTAAAGGCCTCTACCAACTCCAAGAAGAAAGCCAGTCGCATAGGACAGTCCGACAGTGAACGTCACTTGGTCACCAAAATCAGGGGTATTGAGCACTTACTAATGTTGTTGTTTCGTTGCCATTTATATTTAATTATGAGATTAGCACGCAGGAATTATATAGTGACAGAATATCACTATAAGTTTGCAAGGTTTTAAAAAATATCAGAATGACTTATTTTACCGATTATCTCCGGCTCAATAGCTTTGAGCAACCTCTCTAAATCAATTCCTGCACATTGCTCATCCTATTTGAATATCTTTAGGTCGGTTTTTATAAATCTGAAGCAAAGTGTCGTTATCCTTTACCCAGGATAATTTCAGTGTATCCATAAATCTTGTAATAGTTCTTTTTATGCGCTTCTTAGCATCTTCCCGAAGGTAAGGGTAAATATTGATTTGAAACTTATCTAATGTTTTTGTCGGAAGCTGGACAAAAAATGTGAATGCCTAAACTCTAAAGTTATCTGCAGTAATCAAGGCATACTCAATATTTATGGCAAAATTGTATCTTTAATTTTCGATTATGTAGAATGTAGCCTGTTCAGACGCAAGACAAATCAAAAATAAAAGTATTAGAAACAAGGCATAACATCAATTATTTTAAATGAAGGTTTTGACGATAACTTTTTATCATTTTATATTTTATCCTTTTTTTGAAGTAGTCACTTCATTTGGTCACAATAGCATGCACTATAATTTATGCCACTGCCCATTTGATCATTTGATTGAACTGCTCGATCCCAATAGGACTCAAGTGCTGTATAATTGCTCAGCATGAATTATTGGGCGTCTATAAACCAGATGTTCGATTCGATATTTTATAGGCTGAACAAAAAGAATATTGAAATATACAATTAATTGATCATATTGAAATCAACGCATCGAGTTTCACCTTCAAGTGGCATACCAGCAACTTGTGCAAATTATCACATTATTCTCATGATAAATTTAAAAAAGCGAATCCATGTTTAAATACAAGATTTAAAGAATCAGAAATATAATAGAATTTCAATAGCAAATCGAAGACGTCTATGAAATAAAAAGCCACAGAACCACAAAACCTCAGGCAGTAGCTTAATCTTGAAACGAATTCGTAGCCAAGAACAGAAACTTGCAGGCTACCAACAAACGGCTTGAGTATGGTGGAATTGTCTCCTGAGAAGCTCATGGAATTCATGTGCAAATGCAAAGGTTAAATAATGTTCTCAGGAATGTATGATCCCTCCAAGCCTTAGATTATCACTATTGGGCTCTGATCGAACCTACAATGACATACATGGCTATGATCATTATATTTTGCGTCACTTGAAATTCTTGTCCTTTAAAATATATAGGATTTCATAATTTGATTGCACTTGCATTAATGCATTGAAATGAGAACACTTAATGTTAGAATAGTGGTCATATTCTAATATTCGATGCTTGCTAGTTCAGCTGGGATGCAGAATAAATAGGATAACATATAGGGAATGACAATCAATCTCATAAGATTTTCGAAAGAATAATTATAAGTTTTTACTTTCAGTTCCCATTGAATGTTTCGATCATTGCTGAAGGTCTTGGTATATTTAAGAAATGGCCTCAAATTAATGAAATAATACCTTAATTCTATTTATCAGAGTATTTCGGGTGATCCAATTCGCCCAACCTGAAAGTTTAAGGTTAATCAGTAAGCTCATATGAAAATTCATGAATTTAGATAAAGTGATTATAGATGCAGTTAATCTGCTGTTACAAGTTAATTAAATAGAATTACTCCGAGTTATAGAAGGCTTTGATTTAATATTGCCTACAAATAATACCTTCTCATGGAAAACAAAGACATATCCTTAGCGAACTCAGCTTCCCAAACTGACCCGAGATTCAACCATCATCTACGCCAAAACAAACCAAAATAACAAAGCTACTGTCCCTTTCTTTCGACCACATAGCGGCCCGATATCATCTCTCACAAAGATAAACATTAGGCCTGTCCAGGTATTCTACTCGATTTACGCAGGTTCGTATAACATCAGGAGCATCTTCGATTCGAGCAATCCGCGCCAAGAGTTATAAGACCAGTGCAATGTCAAGCTCTGCAATACCAAAAAGATCACGGAGAATGTCGTCTTTAAATCGAATAAGGATAGATTTCCAAACATAAGGGCAAGCAGCTCTACACAATTCTACCATGCCTCATCTGGACTCATGTACAAGGAGAGAAGCTTTCGAAAAGATCTCAAGCACAATTTGAGATCCCATTTGATGATGGGCTCTTAATCGAAAATGATACGAAACTATCCTTCGATTCCTGATGCGAGTGCCAAGTTCGGGTACAACATAAGTGGCGGCAATCTCTCCAAAATCATGAAAACTGACCAGGAGTTGAAAAAGGAGAAATAGTTTCTGAAGAACTATGTGAAAAACTTAAAGGAAAACACTTCGATGCCACTCAAGTACTCAAGCTCTGAATACGTGACTCACTTCAACCCCAATATCCACAACATTCATAGCAGAATCAGATAAACTATCGATCAGGAGTTTAGTGGAAGCTAAGGCCTCAACTCTAGGGTGAGTAAGAAGTCGATTAATGAATCTTTTTGTCTCTTTAAAAATGTAAAAAATAGCCGTTTGCAGAAGAATTCTACAGTAAAATGCAACTCCTAAAGAATTAAAAGATTGGCCAATGAAAAAATAAAAGGTGAACAAAAAATTGGCCCTGGAGCATATTAAGTTGAAAATTTTAAGGCCTTGTCCAAGCCTAAAAGTAATCAGACATCAAAATATCAATTTTTTCATTCGTCACAAACCAGATTTTCCAGTACGTTTCAGCAATAATAGGTGAAAAAGCGAAGTAACAGAGATTAGTCAAAACCCAGCTACGAAAGAGTGATTAATTTAGAAGAATTACCGATCTAAATGAAGGCCGAAGCTCAAAAAGTGTATGTGACCCGCAAAAAAAGTGGCTGCTAAGCAAAAAGAGTACAAAAGAAGTAGTTTATAAAGACTATGCACAATTAAATACGTTCACCAGGCCCAGGATATTATAACCCCCAGCAGAATATCATAAAGAGAACGAACTCCAAATGTGGGGCTCTCGAAAAAGCCAATAGATTTAAAGAGCCTGTAATGAAAAATTTGGCAGAATCTAGCAAATAAAATATAAAAAATCAATTCGCAATCGATTATGTGTAGTCGAAGCCCGGAGACAGGACATCAAAATACTGTGCTTCAGGCAAAATGAGTTTTCAGAATTAAGCAGTAAACGACCTGACAAATAAAAACTTGTATCTTTCCAATTTAAAAAACAGCAACGTAAATATCAAAAAGAAGGGTTTCAGAGTGATAGCAAAGAATTTAAAATAAAAGAAAAACAAAGTGGAATAAACCTATCGAAACTACATTTCCGAAGCGAATAAGCAAAGCTAGTACTCTCTATGTTCATGGGGAGATGGATAAACCACAAAGCCAGAAACTAAGTATGCCATCAAACAAAGTAAACTAATATGAAATCAATGAGGTGATTATGAAGTTTACAAGATAGACTCATTTGTAATAAGTATTTTATAATAATGTTTCTCTTTATAATCTTGACCAATATTAATTTTGCTATAAAATTAGTGAACTAATCGGTTTGATCTGCAGGAGAAGTTGTTTATTACTAAAATATGGAGGAATCAGAAAAATTATTAATGATTCACGATTCATGAAGCAATTTAATTATTAAAAGGCTAAAATCAGTGCATGCAAGCTTTAAAACACAATCGATTATTATAAAATGCATTTGGAAGAACAATTAGCATTTAATCATTGAAAACCATACGCTTGTCTATATAATAATTTTGCTGCCCTAAATATATCGTCAAATTTGTTGATATTAATATCTTAAGATACTGATGAGTTGGGGAGGACAACAAGGAGGGCAGCAAGGAGGACAGCAAGGATGGGGAGGACAGCAGCAAGGAGGGCAGCAGGGATGGGGAGGACAACAGCAAGGCCAACAACAAGGTCAACAACAGGGATGGGGAGAGCCACAAGGACAAGGTGGACAGCAGCAAGGATGGGGACAACAAGGAGGGCAACAGCAAGGATGGGGAGGGCAACAAGGTGGACAGCAGCAAGGTGGACAACAACAAGGATGGGGAGGGCAACAAGCTCAACAAGTGCCTCAGCAAGGGCAGCAACAAGGACTGTTTAGTCCTAACCAAGACTATATCATCGGGACTGCCATAAATCCGAGTTTCGTGATGGATGTGTCTCAAAGTGAGAAAGGAAAAATTATTATTTATCAAAAGAATGGCCAGCAGAACCAGCGTTTCCGATTGAGGGCTACTGCCAACGGAAAATATCAAATCATTACTAAAGATGGTTTAACAGTGGAAGTTCCAGAAAGCAAGCCTTAGAAAAATATTCAGTTACATGCTTCCAAAATTAACAACACTCCTAACTAATTCTGGGATATTTCTCCAGCCAAAGGTGCAGGAAACGCTTATTACATCAAATCCTTTTGTGGCAAGGCTATGGATGTAAGCGGAGCGAAAGCAAAGAATGATGTTGATGTCCTTCAGTACGACTTCAATGGTCAAGTCAACCAAGTTTGGATCATAACTCCTATCTGATTACAGTGCATTCATCAATCCTATTAATCAATCCTATTAATCAATCCTATTAATCAATCCTATTAATCAATACTCATTAATCAATACTCATTACTATTAGACAATCTAGTAATGCTGGCTATGATGTATTAATTGCTGAGATTCATATCATTATTATTTTCATACATTATTAGGCTCCATCCGAAAAATAGTAGCTATCAGAGTTTATTACTAACCAACAATAAACGAGGAATTATATATTACAATGTTCGAGAATGGATCCTTTCAATTTAGGGAGTATTTTTAAAATACTCAAACAGGTAAATTTATCAAAAAGTTAAATTAATGCGTCTCCGAAACTATGTCAATAAGATTTTCATCAAATACCTCTTCAGAGCTTATTAAGTAGGGCGAGTAAAATAATTTTCTGCAATACCTTCTGATTTAGTTTAATGTTTTTTGATTACTATAAGTATATAAGTAGCATAAACATAAAATAATGATTGTTTCAGAGATTGCGTTATCTTATTGCCTGATTTCTTAATGGCTGTCAGAAATTCACATCCTATTGAAAGCATTACAACTAACAGATATATGATTGAATGCACGTATGAATGAATGATATGATTGAATGCCTGTTTGACATCTCGAATAGGCGCATATAAATTCAAATCGTAAGAAAATCAAGCACCCAATATCAAACGCTCACAATCCTAACAGATATAGCCTTTCTGATACTTTATTGATTTACTTTTCAAACCCTTCATACTTCATAGTCATAAGTTTGATATCAATTGACAGACGCCGATTTTTAATCTCATATTCCCTGGCAAGAGACCTATTTTATTTTTGAAGCCGCTAATTTTGATCCTTCTGTTTTGATATGCTGGTCTTGAGAGTATTCCTCTCCTTGAGCAAATAACTTACGCTCGCGCATCTGTGTGAAGATAGGTTGTTTTATTTGCGTGTTTTGCTTTGCCCGATTTTAATCGTGCGCTCAGTGGCGTTCAAAGTACTCGCCGAGGGTTGATGAGATAATACTTTATTGCTAAAATTTGTTTTAAGCATAATTTTATAAAATCGCATAGCTATATTTCTGAGCATATTCATATTATTGTTTATGGCATGAAAAATGCAATAGTTGGTATAGTGGGAATGCTGAATAATACATCGGATGGCTAGGATCATTTTTCGATTGTTGAGACTTTGGAGCCACTATTTTTCTTTTGATATTCAAAGACCTTGCCTGCATTGGCGATGTTGACCTTGGCTGCGATTTTGGACTTCTGGTTTTTGAATACCACCAGGATATTTTATGTTTTCGTGAACTACGCAATAAGGCAGCAGAACGAATCGGTTTCAACAGTGATCTCTTGGATGTTGAACGAGTATTTACTAAATGAACAATCAATTACTTGCAGGTCAGCTTAAACTGCTTCACAATGTTGGCTATCTTCTCATATTTGACCATGTCCTTTGTGTCATCCAAATGGTAGTAGCCCAGTATCAAGAAAGTGGATCTTTCGAACAGCGCAGCCTCGGTGCAGCTAGAGGCCTCACAGATTTGCTTTAGGGTCTGGTAGATCTTATCGCGGTTGGGGATCAAAATTTGCACAATCTTGGACCAGGCTTGGTACAGTGTTTCATCCCAAATGCTCGTCGAAAAGAATTCTGTCACTTTAACTTTGTTTGAAGTGTTGTGCTGGTTGATCTGGTTGATTTTCCAAGCGATTTTTTATTATCTCTCATGAGCAGGTGCTAAGTCTATTTTATGAATCAACACGAAGATCGAAGCATTAGGGTTGTACATCTCCACGCTTTCCACTGCCAATTTCCAATACTTCAAACTCTTCTCCAGCCGATCACCCTTCTCAAGGATATCAAATACATAGATGACAACTTCCACATTCTGGAATAGTGGCTCTCTTTGCACCATAAAGTAGTTCTCCATGAATGTGTCCTGGCCTCCGCAGTCCCACAAGTTGAATGTCAGGTTCCCCATGAACTCAAGATTATGTTAATTCTTTTCAATCGTGGAGCTAAGCCTCTGCGTATCTTTTTTCGGAAAACTCGCAAAAATCACGGAGTGCATCGAAGTCTTTCCGGCCCCTTCACTGCCCATCAGCAACAGCTTTTTCATGGCTTAAATTTATCCTGTGCTTATCTATTATATTAACCTCGTATTTATAGGGGGGCAGCCCAATATTTAGGAAAGCTATTAAGCTAATATTTTGATTTTATGAGAATCATTTTTTGTTTTTCTTGTCCTTCTTGGCTTTTTCATCCTACTACTCTTTGGGCTTCCCTTTCTTCTTTTCAATGCTCTTCTCCTTATCTTATTCCTTCTTTTTTCTGTCACCTTTGGATTTTTCGGGCTTCGTGACATCTTCTTCGTCTTTATGGTTTTTTGATTTGCCTTTGCTGGTTTCCGTAATTTTGTATTTGCTTTTCCATGCCTGAAGTTCTTTTTCGTAGGTTTCCATCTCCTTGTTCATTTCCTCCTCGAATTGGGTGCGCTCTTTGTCTGAAATATTCTTCCAGAGGCCGTTCATTTTCTCTCGCTTGTTCTCGACATCGCCCATTTCCGCCAACTTCTTGGTTTTAAACCGAAAGTAGACATTGAGGGGCCGTTTGGGCTTGTTCTGTTTGGCTTCTTCAGACATTGCCTTTATCAGTCAATATTTAAATTTATGAATAATTAGGCTCGCAATTGCCTGTTTAAATCTATAATTTAACTGTTAAACAGTCGTTTTTGCAATTTTGTATTCGATGATTATTCCGTTCTTCAAGTGTTTAAATCTTGGCTAGCAAGTAATAGACGCATACTGTGAAGCTATTTGTATTGAATTTTCAAGCTATCTATATTTTCTGGCGCCAATTATGGGAATATATTTTATAGTCCTTTAAGGAACTCAGAAGCTACTTGATAAAGTCTCATCTTGGAGCTCAAACTTAAATTCAAAGATTAATGGTCAATCCTCCTATTGTAAAGATTCTTCTAATAAAAATGGAAAGGAAGCAAAGGCTCAAAAATATAAGCTAAATAGGTAAAAATATCTAAAAAAGAAAATTGAGCGCGCAAAATTTGCCAACCATCTAACTTCATCTTATTTAGCTAATTGCAAAGGACAATTATAAAGTATTTATTGTATGATTATATGTATCATATAAGGAATCAAAATGCATGTTTACTGATTATTAATGGCAGATTTCCTGGTTTTCTCACACTTGTCGCTATCACTTGAGTTTGAATTCTGCGAAAGTAGGGCTTAGCACTTAATTAGGGTTTCCTGAACAATCCGCAAAACCTGTTTCAATCAATTCTAACTTCTTTGGGCTACTGTAGGCACTTTGATTCTATTTAATCACATTTCCTTATTTATTCTTGAGTTTCTCTGCAAAGGCATTAACCAACTTTATTTTTTTGATTGTGCCTATATTCTACTTAGGGGTTTAGTTTTATTTGAGTGAGGAATTCCTCCTCTGTTCATTCGTTTTGCTTTTGATATCAGAAAGCATATATCTTTACATTTATATTTGATCTTTCAATTTCTCAACGTATCCACTCTTTTCATAGCCGAACGGGCCAGTCTAACCTCTGGAGCATTGATTTTAAAAGTTGCTCAGATTCGATTCCCATCTTTTTTTATTTTCGACTACGTACTCCTCCACTGTCTGCTCCCGAAAGAATTTCAGACGCGTTTCTAATTCAGTGACTGTTCTTTCTGTTTATATTTTTAACTCTTGCATTCGAATCCGCAACTCCATGTTCTCCTCTTTGATAGTTCTGAGGTTCTCTTCATCTTTTTCGATTATATGCTGGAGTTTGAGCCCTTTTTCTACTTACAAGAGCTTTGCTTGCTCATCTTTCTGCGCTTTTTGCTCATACTAAAAGATTAAATCTGATTTGATCAATTCGATATTTTATTTATGTTTCCTGGCCATATCAGCAATTAAGTCCTTGAATTTGTGGACTTATGCGCTATGCTATTTCCTAAGGACCTGTAGCTATTGCTCCAATGTTTAATGATAGTATTCGAGCCTCTTATTCTTATTGGTGAGAAACTACATTTATTTATTTTTGATTCGGACCTCTTAGTTCAGCATTTGGTCTTTGATTAAAATCTGATGGTATTGCTCCCGTATTTATTACTTCACTTTGTTCACTTTCAGCTGCAGTTCGTGGTCCATAATTATTTTGATGTTTTCGAGCTCTCTGATATGAGCCTTTTGTTTGTACTGAAGCTATTACGAGAGGCTTTGTAATTTGTCACTGACGATTTCGTATTCATTTCTGAGCTATTTCAACAAAAAGTTGCATTTACGATGAACGGGAGAATTCGCCTCGCAATCTTCCACCGCCTGAAACGGCTATAGGCTTTGTGGGGCAAATTACAATTCAAACTATTCGTTAGACTATTCAAAATTGGGAGGACGATCTGAGTCAAGCTGCATTGATAGATTTAGAAATTTGTTTGGGGCTGATTGATAATATTGTGATGCATAGCATAACGGTTGCTGATTATACTTATTATAGCTAATATTACAATAAGCATCAGGGTTCAACCAAAGTGGCTCAGCTTCCTGTTGACTTGAAGGGCCGGCTGCTGGGAACGATTGGTAGTGGTTCTTTCAAATCCAAATGCAGAGGATTTTTTCCTTTTATTGTTGGGGCTCTCGCTGTTCTGCATTCTGACGCTGCTTTCGAGTCGAATTTAGTCGATTTATTTTTGTTTCTGCTCGTCGATTAGAGGTTTGCTGGGGGGCTTTTGCTTGCGTAATTTCATGTTCTCCCATGCACTCATCAGCTATTGCTAGAAATCGGTGAGCTATGAGCCGATCAGTAGCTTCAGCTCCTGTATTTCTCCGACGTCCACCGTAATCTTTTTGTTCTGAAACCATTCGAAATCTATTAAGCCGACGAAGCAAAGCTGCTCCGTGCAATCCCGCAGCCAAACTGTGCCCAACTTTTCGATTTTGATGTCGTGCATTAATTATAAGTAGTGTACAATCTTGTAAGTGGCATACAAGCAATACTACGACGGAATGTCTTTTAGTAGCTGTTCATAGTTTTAGAGGTGTTCGATCGGCACAAAATCTTTCGAAAACTTATTAATAAGATTGATATCCATTTTGACATGGGTCATGCTGCGTGAATACATCAGCTTATTTTAGACCCCCTTGATGATGTCATAGTGGCTTTCATACAAGCAATCATTGCTTTAATGGGGTTTTATGTAGCTTTGGATGTACTCCACCTTCTGCAAGGAGAGCAGCGATTTGAGAAGTTGCCGAAGTGACTTCTAATTTAGTAATTAGAATCCCTTATCTTTGTACTTGACCACACAGATCTACTACGAAACAGTCCTAACAGTTTCATTGACTGGGTCCTCTTCGAATTGGGAATTGTTATGAAAAATATAGTTAAGTGTCCGTTGCTGCTATTTCTGATCACCGAGCACGAAACTCGGGACAACCTTATTGAAATGCTTGATGTGAGCATTCTTGTCATGTGACTGCTCAAACAAGCAGCTTGGCTTGGCGTTGAGAGCTTCGGTGAGTCGATGGTTTTCGAGAAAGATGGTGATCAAGTTTTTTTTTGTGGACGAGTTCAGTTCCACGCGATGGATGCCTGTGTTATTGGACTTGAAATACATCCTGGGCTCTCCCTTGGAGAAGAAACAAATTTCAGGGATATCCAATCTCAAGTATGTCTTTTCGTTGATTGAGCAGATGAGCTTGAAGAATTCCTGCATTTTGGATGTCTTAATTTTGAGGGTGGAGCTGCTTTGGCGAATAAAATTTTTGTTATTTTCGATAGTCTGAAACCTGTTCAGACATATGTTGCACGAACAGTGCGAGCTATCTTCAGGATTGACCATCTTCTTTTCGACTTCCTGCTCTATGATTTAGAGATTGCGTATTTCGGAGTCATTGTGGGAGTGTTTCGATTTCCGATTCGATGCCATCCTTGTTAATTTTATTGATAATTTCTATGATCATATAATGCTTTATCGCCATCCTGTTAGACATTAACTAATACTCACTCGTGACCCAATGGTATTTCCTCTACTTGCTTAAATTACAAATCTCATAATACCAGAATAATGTGTCATATCGGAATGCTGCTGATCTTTCATATAGATCAACATTATAACTTAATTGTATATCGAGATAGGCATATAAGCATTAAATTTAATTGAGAAGCTATGCTTATCAGGCGCTTGCGCAACAATCTGTGGAAATTCGCAGCGGAGAAAACAATTAATGATAAAGAGATAACGCAGCCATCGTAAAAAGCGAGCCCACCAGCAAGAAGCCCCTTGCCGAGTTCGAGTCAGTAATAGTATTTAGTCTTCCCTACCAAATTTCCGATATTCCCGTACTACATCTATATGACCAAAATAAACAAATTCTTGCATGAGCACATCACGAAGAACAATGTGAAGTATGTGGCTGCGTTTTCTCTGCAGCCGGGAGTTGCTAAAAGGCCATTCAAGCCTTACTCGTTAGCTCATCTTGAAGAATAATGTACGCCATTATGAAACATAGTGAACCTCAAAGCGGGGACTTCCAAAAGCGATTCAGGAACGGACGAGACGCAGTAAAATTTCGAAATCAGCAACAACAACATCATATTTGATGGTCCCATTGCCGATCAGTAGGAGGCTCCTGTCCACTACATCGACAGAATTGAGCAAATCTACCCAGTAGGCAGCGTGTGCAAAATTGTGTCCACTGTTGTGGATAATGTCTATATGGCTCACTTGCGATCCGAAATCAGGCTGTAAATTAATCCACAGCGTTATTCGCAAATTGAAGGGCCGATCATGTACTTGTCAGGGAAGAGCCTCAAAAACTAAAATCTGTTGCAACTCGGATGTAACGCATATGTTAATGGAAGCCGACCATAAAACTTTATTAGAAATATACAATAAAATATTGCAAATTTCGAGACTTAATCTGCCAGAAGTGAGACATTCATCCCTCGTGAAGTCAATTGAGTTACTCGGTGGGTATCTTTGCACATTAACCTACTTCACACCAATGCAACTCTATAATGTATTTCGAATTGCAGATATCGCACAACGCACCAAGCTGCTAATCGACTACTACCAGGAGTATATCCTTGTCCTCGAAAGCCACTGGAAGTCCTTCAACGAGCAGAATACCCTCAAAATAGATGAAGAGCAGCAAAAGTAGCATGTCCGCTAAGTCTATGAGCATGTGCAGACTATCCTTGGGCACAAAACTGACGTTGAGTACATCCGAAAAATCAAGAGCAAGCTTGCCACAGGAAAATACCCCGAGGCGATTGCCAAAACCATTGAAATAGAATTGCAGAATATTCAAGACTTGGGAGAAGGCAACACTGAAATCCACAGGAAAAAGTATGCTTAACTCCTATCATAGACATTATATAAATCTGCTGGTTAACTACCCATTCGGAATTGTCGCGAAGGAAGACTTCGATTTGAAGAAAGCCAAAAGCATCCTGGATGAAGACCATTATGGGATGAAAAAAATAAAACAGAGGATCCTAGAGTTTATAGCTGTCAGCAAAATCAAGGGAGAGTTTAAATGTAATACTGAATCATAATACAGCCAAGTGCATCCTCTTGCACGGACCACCAGGCGTGGGAAAGACGAGTATCGTAAAATCAATCGCCAAGTGCTTGAACAGGCCCTATGGCCGTATTTCCTTAGGGGGCGAGTACGACACTTCGATTATGAAAGGCCATAGAAAAACTTATATCGGATCATACCCCGGTAGACTTTACGATTCAATATTCAAATCGAAGGTCGAAAATCCAGTGATACTGCTGGATGAAATCGATAAAATACAAAGCCGGCATGGAGGCGCGAGTCTACAAGACGTAATCATGGAAGTCCTCGATCCTATTCAAAACCACAAATTTAAAGATTAATATATGGACGTTGAAATTGACCTCTCAAGGGTTTTATTCATTTGCACTGCGAATTCCTTATAAACGATTTTCCATCCTCTGCTCGATCGCATGGAAAGGATTGAAGTTTCGGGGTACACAACAGATGAGAAGAAGTAGATATTTAAAAGGTTCATACTAAAACAGAGTATGCAAGATAATGGCTTACCTTAATAAGTTCAAAAGAGCATAAATTTCACTTAAGATGGGCTCAATGGCTTGATTGAAGGGCATTGCAAAGAAGCGGGAGTGCGAAATCTAGTGCGCAAAACCAATACTATTTTTCAAAAAATGGCACTGTAATATGTTAGGAACTCAGAGTTTGAGCATTCCATCACCTAAATATCCTTAAAGAAATACTTAGGATTACCCAAGTTCAGGGGAGCAAGGCTATTTGGCAGCATTCCCCCTGCTGGAGTCATGGTTGGACTCGCTTACAATGCCTACGGGGGATCCATTATGTACATCGAAGCTGCGTGCTCTAACTATAAAGGCATCGAAACAGGCAAGAAACTGGAGACCATCTAAAAGAGTTAATAATTTGGACAGGGCTCTTTAATGGTTACTGGGCATCTGCATGATGTGATGAAGGAAAGCTGTCAGTTAGCCTATACTTATGCAAAATATATCCTTTCGACTTATTTCCAAAATTTTTACTTAGAAGCTCATGACATACATTTGAATTTCCCCTAAATCGAAATCGGGAAAGATGGTCCATCTGCCGGTGTGGCTATTACTTGCACGTTGGTGTCTTTGGCCCTGAATAAGCCTGCCACAAGATAAATAGCAATGACTGGGGAAATTACACTGTCAGGCAAGGTGTCAGCAATTGGAGGAGTGAAGGAGAAGACAATGGGCGCCAAAAGAGAGGGAATAACTAAGCTTATATTTCCTGAAGACAACAGACGGGATGTTGAAGAATTGGAAGAGTAAATTAAAGCAGGGATGACATTTTACTTCGCTGACCACTTTTTCGAAGTGATGGATTTGGTGTTCGACCACAAAATTAAGTAAGCTCTGTAAGGTTCATAGGGCAACGCATGATAAATTGACTAACACCTCTGAAATTGCACAGTCGCTTCTAATAAGATAAAATAGGATAAGGAATCGCATATCGCGAATATAGCTAAATTTGTTTATTATAGAGTGTGATTAGATAAATATATGCTCATTTAAAATCCACGTTTTTCTTGTACTTATTCTTTCTGATATTGTTGGCATCCAAATTGTTCTGTCCTCTCACTAAATCTTCCGCGATTTTGAAATTCTGCTGTGCGTTGTGTTCGTGGTACTCTTCTTTCTCGGCCCGAGCGCAGCAATCTTCCTCATCTGATTGCATATCCCCATTGATGTTCCACTCCGATCCCTCCTATCTCACCTTGTTATGCTTCGCTCTACGATGCTGATGACTCTGATGATCCGTAGACGGCAATATTTTCTCTACTGTTGATTTATTTTTGAGTTTGCTTGCCTTTCCTTAATCAATTTAATATATGGCCTTAACCTGTTGCTCCTTCTCTGTGTATTTTTGCATATGTTGTGTAATTAGTGCTTTAGAACCCATGCTATCATATTCAGTAAGCTAGCCTTTTAAAGCTGCATCAGTTTTGGAAAACAGGCTGTTTTTGAAGGCCTCGAACTATTTTGACTGGTTCCTGAGCCATTATTCGCAGCCTCTGTTTTATGCATCGCATTTATTATGGAGCTAGTTTGAATATGTACTCGTAATAGCGGCAATTGAGCATTTGTTGTTCTCATTATCTGACAACTATTCGAATTTTTATTTCATGAACTACAAATCGAATACTGCAAATTTATGGCCAGCAGTCTCCAACTCTTCCTAAAACAATGCCAGCAGTTAATGAGTTAAGTTAAGTTCCCTCGCACTATGATGCCTGGTGTCCGCATTACGCACGATTTACAATGCTCTTTTATCAGTCATTTCGACCCGTTTTGCTGTCTTTTTGGCTGGCTTATGCGAATACTTGAATATCTTATAGGGATTGGCAACGTATTTGCTGTACTTATCTTCTAATTTGTTCAGCCTAATTATTTCATGGTTGGTATAGTCGACCTTAATGCGTATGATGGGCTTCTTTCGGTAGTTTTGATGCGACCATTCTGCCATCATCCTCTCTAATTATCTATCAAAGTAAACTTCGAACGGTTAGCTCTGCTCCTATGATGGATTCTTCCTGCTAATTTCGTCTAATGAGTATGATTTCGTGATCATTGGGCGTTGGCTGTTTACTAGTGGGATAAACTCTGCCTTAAAACTATTTGATTTACTTGTTCTTTGCTGCATATTATCGCTCTATTCCATTGAAGGACACTTCAAATCCATGTTTGCACGATTGATAGTGATCAGGATGCACTGCTTGACGACACTCTCGGCTTCGATATAAGAAGTTATGACAGTTGAACCTGGCTGGATGATGCTACGACCCTCTTCGACTTCTACTTTCGAGATAGCTTCATGCTAATGTCCCCAAATAATTAGATCTATCCACTCCGGAAACTGCGAAGGAGTCACACAACTCTCATATGAGGCGCCAACGCCTCCTTTCTTGCCTTTGAATCTATTCTGATGGATGACCAGAATGCAAACTGTGTTTTTGGTATCGGTTGGAGGCTCAAAGATAACTTGATTATCCTCCAGCATTTTATGGAGGCGGAGGTCTTTTATATAGCCAATGCCATATAGTGCTAATCTTCGAGTTTCGCCACTGTTTTGGAAAATAAGGGGCTTGACCTTCAGCTATGTTGATTCGCGCTTCCCGAAGTAATTGACGTAGTTGCTGGCATGAAGAAGATCACACACAGATAGCTTTCCGAAATCATTGGAGGGATAGTCATGGTTGCCGTGTATCGTAAAAATGGGTAAACTTATATTTAGATTTTAATTTGAAAAGTTCGGCACCATGCCTTTAACCCCTAACTTTAATTACTTCTCCCCAAAAACGTTGGCTCGCAACAAATTGAGGCACTTGTACATGCATTTTTGAGTCGGGTTCACTTAATCGAAGAGGTCTCCTCCCAGTAATAAGAAATCGACATTCGTCTATTTCGCAATATGCAAGACTTACTCAAATGCTTCGTAGGAATCATTGCCTAATTCTTAGCAGTCCTAAGAATGACCCAAATGAATGTCTGTGGCGATGAGAAAGCGGAGAGATTAATTTGGACAATTGGTACTCATGTTAGTATATTTATATGATACATGATCTCTACTTATTATAAGTGTTTGCAGTAGCTTGGAAAACACTAAACACTTTATTGGAGAGAGCGAACTGATAGTCCGATTCATCAATATCTAGCACATATTCGAATAATACTGCAATCGATACCATATGCATCTCTTCATGATTACTTATTCATATAATATTAGTCAATATGCAGGTTATTACAGTCATCAATGCGCCATAATTTCAAATATAGTGGGTCACTGCAAACTGATTCGAATAAATGTGGCGATCGCTGCTCATTGTCGATTCAATTTGGCTCAATCTGTTCAGCTATTCATCATTGATACTCATTTCCTGCAGGATATCGCGCGCACATTCAACAAGCTCGTGGTAGCTATTTTTTTCGGAGAGCAAAGTCCGCGCTGTCAAAGAATGAATACTCTTTTCGGATTTATTTTTCTTCACGATCTTCAACAAAGTTTTAGTCGGTAGTTTAGGCACTGATGTCTCCATTTATTTCCATTTCTCTGGGTACTTCCCCGACTTGTTTAAGAGGTCCTTCAAATTATTGACAGACTGTGAGTTGATTTATCTCTGCAGCTTCGAAGAAACCCTATTCTAAGCTATTTCAAAATCGGTATTGGTTGTATTCATATTGGCAATGTATCCCCTATTCTACTTCTCTCTGCTGTCAATCTCATGGGAGCGAGTGTAGGCTGTTGCTGACCGTATCTTCATCCTATTCTGCTCCTTGCACTTCAACTTCTCCTCGAGGTTTGCGATGTGGTCGTTCAGATCATTATTCTTGCCATAGAGGAGAGTGGTCTGCAGAATGCGCATTTAGTTGCGGATTTCAGACGGCATTGGGGAGTACAAGTCGATCACGATGTCGATGAATTTTATTATGTTCTAGGATATTTGATTCTGCTATGCTGCCATAACGGTGCTTATAATTATAAATAAATGTCACTTCTATTCTTAAATTTATCAATAATAGGATGTGAATTATTTGGGATCCAATCATTTGCCTTCAATGTAGTTGGCTAAGACCTACTATTTTGATAACCCAGGGAATCTTATGGCATACCTCATAGCGGAGTTGAAGTCAACGCCCATAATATCGCAAATGTAGTTTGATGCATCAATTCGCAAGTCTTCTTCGCTCATTCTGAATATTTACTCTTTCATTTGCTTCTCTTCCTCAACAATAACTGGCTACTCGGCAATCACTGGCTCTTCAACTTTGGTAAAAGGCCCTTAATAATAAGCGAATCCCATCGGTTTCACTGGCTCTTCAACTTTGGTGCAAGGTCCTTAATAATAAGCGAATCCTGCCGGTTTCTTTTCTTAATTCTATTATTTGTGCGCATTCATCGCGTCAAAGAACGTTTTCACGCCTTTTTGAATGGCTTCTCCACATTGGTTCATCCTCGGGCACCCTCCGTTACCTTTGCTCAGCAGACCGTTGAGAAGATGTCCAAGACCATTGAGTGGCATTTTCTGTTCATTCATGGCAAACCTATCAGTGTCTTGATCATTCAAAACGACCATAAGTTTAACAGGAGCTTGGTGAGGCTGCCTAATTTTCAAGAATGGATGATCATGGGCTGTTTTTTCCTCGCATTTTTCACATAGGTCGAAGTCCTTGCAGACAGCGCACTTATATCTGATGCCGATGATCGGAGAGGCATCACAGCCATCACAGACGAAATGAGCGTGAACAGCCTTTTCTTATTTGACTTTGATCTTGGAGCATTCCCTCTCGTTGATGAGTTACTCTTTGATCTTGGAAATGAATGATGGCATCATTTACTCAAGCTTCTCAGAAATAGTTTAATTGAGACTTTTGGTGGAGATGGAACTGCAGTCGATTTCTTTCTCATCTAATCTAGGGGCTAGGTCCTAAAGGTGTTGGGCTGGAATATGAATTTCTTCTTGGTCCCCCATGATTTCCAATTCCTGAGTGTCATCGTAGAATTCCTCTGAGACCTCTTGGATATCTAGCTTGACCTTGGTGACTCCTGATTCCATGAGGATGGCAAGGTCGAGATCGTTGAATAGGCAAATCATATCGCCGTCGGTATCCCTGTAGGTGATGTTGAACTTCTTGGGGAGCTTCTTGAAGACTGACCGGATAAACTAGTTCAGTTTGGCAAACTTGAAGCTGGCATTGGCATTCAAAATATGAATTTCGTTGCCGAGTGCTACTTTAAAGAACATGCTCAAAAATATGTTAAATAATTATATAATCGATTTATTCTTGCACTTCAATCGACATTCGGAGTCAGCCGTTAAATACACAACTGTATCTTGTTAGGCCGATCCTGTTGCTTTATTCGAATTTGGCTAAGTCCAAATATATAGTATATGCTGAATATTTTGAAAGGGAGGAAAATATTTCAGAAAACAGGAGGCCAAACAGCTTCTGATGAAACCAAATTAGAAGCTTAAAACAAATGCAAGCCGACCAGATCGATCATTCTATTATATCAATATATCGTATAATTTATTATCATTATGATCTTTATTTCCAATTGAAATGCTGAATCGGATATACAAACTAAGCCTCCGTCTTTCATCTATGGATATCGTTAGGTCTAGCAATGCAGGGGTTGGGGTTGGGGTTGGGGTTGGGGTTGGGGTTGGGGTTGGGGTTGGGGTTGGGGTTGGGA